>NC_012877.2:26677657-26683007 GCF_000003195.3 Sorghum bicolor
CATTCTTAATAGCTTGCTGCATATTCCTTGCTGGCTTAACAAATTGCCGATTCAAGTCTCCACGCCAATTATTCCATAGATCTCTAGCGTGCTCCATGATCTCAGCTCTGTATACATCAATTTCATGTCCGGATTTGCATTTTCAAACTTGTCCTGCATAAATAAGTATTAAACTAATGTTTCAATATGAGTACAAGATTCATGAAGGAAAAAACTGAGTATGCTGGACTTATATATGTAAGGAAGCGTGTACCTTAATTGCATCAAAAATGTGTTTTTGAGCTGCTGGACTTATATCAGTCCATTTCTTCACTCTAATTGGAGTAATGTTAGAATCACGGACTATTCTACCCAACTGCCTTGGGAATGTTTTAGATAAAGCCCGATTGTTGTAGAACACTACTTTAATTTTCTCGCCTGCCTTGAGTTTTGCAACCTTCTTACATTTGTTTCTTCCACGACCTTGCCGTTTTTGTACTGTTTTGCCACCTAAAACATATATAGAAAAGAGTCAAATTCATTTTGGTGAAGAAAAGTATTTTTTTACTTGGTTGAGTGTCCAGACCATTTGATTTATCTGCAGGTTGCTGCTGCTCTTGTACTTCCTCAGTTTCCATGTTGTCATTATCCGATAATTCATCTAAAAGTAAATGGTCCAGATGGAGTATCTTTCAGTAAATGAGTCTTGTAACATGTGTGCTAAACAATAATTCCTGATTATGTTATTAGCACCTCATTAAGCTTTTTCATTATCCATGATTGGTTGTTTTTGTCGCAACATGCACTTTCAGAAAATAAATGTTTATCTACAAAGTGTTTAACATAAGTATTTGTTTCTATACCATCCTGCATTGAATATGTAGAACTCTGTGGAATCTGTCTCCTTTCGGCATGCATATTTTCTTGATCAATGGCTCTGTGATCAATGCTACTCCTCTCAGCACGTGCCCTGTACTGATCAATAGGCCTGTTGTCATCTCTGCTCCTTCCAGTAAGAATCCTATCTTGATCAACAACCCTATAGTCATCTCTAATGAAGGTGGCTGCAACACATAAGTGATAACTGTAAATAATGAAAAAATAGTTCGATATAGATTTTCTACTCATTTAAGATGTCAGAGTCTAACATTTGAACTTCTTTGTTTTCCTATTCCATCCATGCCATTCATCTGTTGCTTCGTCATCATCTGAATTGTCGCTAGCATCTAAAGGACATGGTTGACTTGCATATTTGGATTTTTTTGCTATTACTGTCCTATCAAACAAAGTATCTGATGCACCTCCATGTTCTGAATCATCTACAAGAATACAAATAGGAGTGAAACAACAGGTTATGTAAACTATTTCTAAGACATACATTGTCATGAACTTCTAGTTAATTAGAGAGAACTTAGATATAGCATCCTTAACCTGCTTCTGGTACTTGAGTAGTTTTCCTGACTGATGTATGGACATTATTAGTGTCTTCATTTAGACTGTTGTGGATTGTTCTTTCACTACTAATATTTGGGTAGGTTCGCCTCACTTGCTGCTGACGAAGCAATCCAGGACTTATGTATTGTGATCTCCTCAATGCTGTGGTTGTGAGATTTCCATACCTGCCCGGTTGCATCGTGAGGACCTGCACAAATAGCAGCCATATCAATTAATTTATAAGTGCATGAGTACAAGAGTAACATCAATGTGGTAAGCACAAAACCCTGCAATTCCACTGAAAGTTGAAGAAAGATTATGGGAACAAATAAATCATTAAATATTATAATAGTTGTTGTCTAACTCGACTAGCAAATGTGACAAATGCTCCTATGTCTAGTCTAGCAATGTGAAACATTGGATCATCGTTTTCTCTTTCCATTGGACAATATGGCTAAGGCATCTTCAGGCATGTCCTCTTCATCGTCGCCATCATTATCCTCAGGTTCAACACCTTCATCATCTGAATCTCCAGGGGGTACATCATAAGTGCCACGTGGATGCATTTTGGAGACCATGTGCCATCCTTTGATTAGATTGTCCTTAACAAAATGTGCCCTCAATTACAATCCCTGCATCCAGGACTTTTTAACACAAATGCCTCAAGTTAGAATCCTTGAATCAAACTATAATCAAGCAAAACGTGTAATTTTGGATCTCTGTAACAAGATGGTTATCAACACATTGTAACAGAGATATCTATCATCTACATTGCAAAACTATGAAATCAATTTGTATCTACAACTGCTACATGTTCAGTTGTTTACACAATATCAGATCGATATAGCTAATTTCAGGTGAACAAAGTGGCATCAGATCCTAAGGTGCAGGGTTTTATATCAGATCAATGCAGGGAAACAGGATTATGGAGATGGAAATTGAAGCTTACTGACCCACAGTAGGCACCGGTGGACAATGATGGGGAGGCCACTGCAGTACGAGTAAACAAGTGCTCCTCCCGGCTGGTGCAGGGATGTGGTACAGGAACTGTTGTAGCGCAGGGACGGAAGGGCGGCGAGGACGGCGACCACAGGAAGGACCGGCGAGGCAGCGGCTCTAGGATCTGCACCAGGAGGAGATGACTGCAGGAGGAGGTGCAGGAAATCGGGACAGGGACTGCTGCGGCAGGAGGTGCAGGGACGGAAGGGCGGCGAGGATGGCCGCCGCCGGAAGGGCCGGTGAGGCGGCGCCTGTAGGATCCGTGCCGAAACCGTCCTTGCGGATCGCTAGGCTCTGGAGAGCTGAGCGGTGGGCAGAGGTCAGATAGATACGAGATTTCTCATTTATGTACCTGCAGGAAAATGAAGTTTGCGCCAAAAATAAAGAGATCAGGATTCCTCATTTTTTTTAGCGCCAAAAAAGAATAGATCAGCATCCCGCGTTTTATTTAGCGCCAAAAAAAGTACATACTATTTTTTAAGGAGGGAACCAAAATATACAAGCAGAATTTTTTTATAATATAACAAAATATATGCACGTAGAATTCCTTTTGTCCAAATCTCACTTCATATATTCAAATACATAAATCATAGTAATATCAAAAACAATGTAAGCATGAATTTAGTCATCTTGGGATTTCACACTGTGCACGGCTAGCCATTTTGCAACTTGAAACAGTAAGACAATATTATAAATGAGGGTTTTGTAATATCTCAAGACATTGTCAATGCATTTGTTATGAACTACTCAATCCGTTCCAAATTTGTAAGTCATTTGACTTTTTTAATATCAAATTTGATCACTCGTCTTATTTAAAATTTTGTGCAACACATCACTTTTTTTTTGTTGTGTATTGGTTTATTAATAAAAGTTCTTCAAGAATGACTTAAATTTGCCTATATTTACACAATTTTTTTGAATTAGACGAGTGGTAAAATTTGAAGTAAAAAAAGTCAAACGACTTATAATTAGGATGGAGGGAGTAGTAGTCTAAGGTTTAAAAAGTCCGAACATCATCTGATCTACAGCATTGTGCTTTGGTTGATTTCTTTTGTTAAATTTTGTGCTACGTGCAAAGCAGAGGAAGCGTGACATGCTCAAGCTGCCCACCGTGTTGCGTTTGCTTGTTAGTGCCCTGCAATGCCGAGAGGAGGAAGATGACGGAGTGTTCATTTTCTAGAAGGCCACTTTTTTTATAGATAGATAAATATTTGAATTGACTGGACTAGCTGATGTATATATACTCCATTCTTGTGGAACTACTAGATGAAGCTTTTATTCAACTTAATATTCCCGTAAACTGTGTTATTTAAATTATTTGCTTGCTTTGAATTGAATTTCAGCTGTAGCCTAGTGGTTGAATTACCGATCGGTACCCAGCAGGTAACAGGTTCGACCCCTAGTTTAAGCTTTTTTTGTATGTTGTATGTGTTTTATATTTTTATTCATCTCCAACCGCAGGAAATCACGGAAAAATCAGGGCAGCCCCGCCCGGCCAGTAACAATGCGAAAAGTATCGCCAGAAAAATCCCAAAAACTCGCGCCAGAGCGGAATAGTAAAACAAATATGAAAAAATGTGAAAAAGTAGCGGGAAAAATAGAGATAGCGACCACATTATAAAACTGGGTAATGACCAATATAATTGTGGTCGTCGGGCAGCAACCGAAGGCAAAGGAAAAGCAAGCTGAAGCATCTGACGACCACATATTGTAGGTGGTCGTTAGGATCTAGTCGTTGATGTTCAGTTTTCTTGTAGTGTATGGAATCTCGCTTCAATCTGTTTGGAGACTGTTAGTTTAGGTGCAAGATTGGTGCATGGATTGCGCATAATGCACTATAGGCTCAGAAGCCATTATGGAAGCACCCGATGATAATCTAGGTGAAGAGGCTCAAGTGCAAGGTCGGTTTGATCTTTTTGGAGATAGTGCTAATCTTGATGCAAGATAGGTGCACGGTTTACATGGAACATACCATATGCTAAGAAATCCATTTGGACGCACCCTAATAGAACTCCTAGATGACATGTGTCATATAGAATCTCGCTTTGGTTTGTTTGGAGACAGAGGTAGTTTTGTGGCAAGATTGGTACACAGTTTGCGCCTAATGCATCATAGGCTAAGAAACCATTTTGGATGCAACCGATGATACTCCTGGGTAAAGGGGCTCAGGTGGAAGCTTAGTTCGCTCTGTTTGGAGATTGTGCTAATCTTGATGCAAGATAGGTGTACGGTTTGCATGGAACATACCATATTCTCGAAAATCAATTTGGAGGCACCCGATAGAACTCCTAGATCATGTGTGTCATATGGAATCTTGCTTCAATCTGTTTGGAGACAGTGTTAGCTTAGGTGCAAGATTGGTGCATGGTTTGCGCATAATGCACCATAGGCTCGAAAACCATTATGGAAGCACCCGATAATACTCCTAGGTGAAGAGGCTCAAGTGGAAGGTCGGTTCGATCTGTTTGGAGATAGTGCTAATCTTGATGCAAGATAGGTGCACGGTTTGCAAGGAACATACCATATGCTAAGAAATACATTTGGACACATCCCAATAGAACTCCTAGATGACATGTGTCATATGGAATCTCGCTTTGGTCTGTTTGGAGACGGAGGTAGTTTTGGTGCAAGATAGGTACACAGTTTGCGCCTATAGCATCAAAGGCTAAGAAACCATTTTGGATGGACCCGATGATACTCCTAGGTAAAGGTGCTCAAGTGGAAGCTCAGTTTGCTTTGTTTCGAGATAGTGCT
This sequence comes from Sorghum bicolor, assembly GCF_000003195.3. Lineage (NCBI taxonomy): Eukaryota > Viridiplantae > Streptophyta > Magnoliopsida > Poales > Poaceae > Sorghum > Sorghum bicolor. The sequence goes on from NC_012877.2 coordinate 26,682,824, forward strand.
AATCTTGATGCAAGATAGGTGCACGAATTGCATCGAACGTACCAGATGCTTAGAAATATATTTGGAAGCACCGAATAGAACTCCTAGATGACGTGTGTCATATAGAATCTCACTTCGGTCTCTTTGGAGATAGTGTAAGTTTTGGTGCAAGATAGGTCGAGTCAGCCAAATATTGTAAAGCAGT
>NC_012877.2:26689071-26690679 GCF_000003195.3 Sorghum bicolor
GAGGCTCAAGTGGAAGGTCGGTTCGATCTATTTGGAGATAGCGCTAATCTTGATGCATGATAGGTGCACGGTTTGCATGGAACATACCATATGCCAATTAATCCATTTGGACGCACCCAAATAGAACTCCTAGATGACATGTGTCATATAGAATCTCGGTTTGGTCTCTTTGGAGACAGAGTTAGTTTTGGTGCAAGATCGGTACATAGTTTGTGCCTAATGCATCATAGGCTAAGAAACCATTTTGGATGCACCCGGTGATACTCCAGGGTAAAGGGGCTCAAGTGGAAGCTCAGTTTGCTTTGTTTGGAGATAGTGCTAAGCTTGATGTAAGATAGGTGCACGAATTGCATCGAACGTACCATATGCTTAGAAATATATTTGGAAGCACCCAATAGAACTCCCAGATGACGTGTGTCATATAGAATCTCACTTCGGCCTCTTTGGGGATAGTGTTATTTTCGGTGCAAGATATATACACGGTTTGTGCCAAATGCACCATAGGCAAAGAAACTATTTTCGACACACGCGATGGTACTCCTTGGTGAAGAGGCTCATGTGGAATCTCGTTTCTGTCTGTTTGGAGATAGTTATAATCTTGATGCAAGATAGGTGCATAGTTTGCATGGAACATACCATATGCTTAGAAATCAATTTGGACACACCTGATGGAACTGTAGATGCATCCGATGGAACTACTAGATGAAGTGTATCATATTGAATCTCGCTTCGGTCTAGTTGGAGATAGTATTAGTTTTGGTGCAAGATAGTTGCATGGTTTGTGCCCAGTGCACCATAGGCTCAGAAATCATTGTGGAAGTTCCCGATGGTACTCCTAGGTGAAGAGGCTCAAGTGAAAGCTCGGTTCGGTCTGTTTGGAGATAGTGCTAATCTTGATGAAAGATAGGTGTACGGTTTGCATGGAACATACCATATTCTCAGAAATCAATTTGGACGCACCCGATAGGACTCCTAGATCATGTGTGTCATATGGAATCTCGCTTCAATCTGTTTGGAGACAGTGTTAGTTTAGGTGCAAGATTGGTGCATGGTTTGCGCATAATGCACCATAGGCTCAGAAACCATTATGGAAGCACCCGATGATAATCCTAGGTAAAGAGGCTCAAGTGGAAGGTCGGTTCGATCTGTTTGGAGATAGTGCTATTCTTGATGCAAGATAGGTGCACGGTTTGCATGGAACATACCATATGCTAAGAAATCCATTTAGACGCACCCCAACAGAACTCCTTGATGACATGTGTCATATAGAATCTCGCTTTGGTCTGTTTGGAGACAGAGTTAGTTTTGGTGCAAGATAGGTACACAGTTTGCGCCTAATGCATCATAGGCAAAGAAACCATTTTGGATGCACCCGATGATACTCATGGGTAAAGGGGCTCAAGTGGAAGCTTAGTTTGCTTTGTTTGGAGATTGTGCTAATCTTGATGCAAGATAGGTGTACGGATTGCGTGGAACTTACCAGATTCTCTGAAATCTATTTGGACGCTCCCAATAGAACTCCTAAATCATGCGGGTCATATGGAATCTTGCTTCAATCTCTTTGGAGACAGTGTTCACTTAAGTGCAAGATTGGTGCATGGCTTGCGC
>NC_012877.2:26690779-26693099 GCF_000003195.3 Sorghum bicolor
AGAAGTTGGCAAGGCATTAATCAATTGGAGCACGTGGTAGCAGGCCATAAACAATCTCAAATGGGCACATCTTTGTAGTAGAATGCAGTGAACGATTATAAGCAAACTCAATATCAATATGGGGCAAACAATCTTCCCACATTTTAATATTGTTCTTTAAAATTGCCCTTAACATAGTAGACAAAGTTCTATTTACAACTTCCGTTTGACCATCAGTTTGGGGATGACAAGTGGTAGAAAATAAAAGTTTTGTCCCCAGTTTAGCCCATAAAGTTCTCCAAAAGTGGCTAAGAAATTTAGCATCTCGATCAGAAACAATTGTGTTTGGAACACCATGCAAACGAACAACTTCTCGAAAGAATAAATCAGCAATATGTGGCGTCATCAGTCTTATGACAAGGTATAAAGTGTGCCATCTTAGAAAATCTATCCACAACCACAAAAACACTATCACGGCCCTTCCTAGTTCTTGGCAATCCCAACACAAAATCCATAGAAATATCTTCCCAAGGAATGCTAGGAACAGGTAGTGGCATGTACAAACCGTGTGGATTTAAGCGTGACTTAGCCTTTTGACATGTCGTGCAGCGAGCAATAAATCTCTCCACATCTCTCCTCATCTTTGGCCAAAAGAAATGACCAGCCAGTATGTCCTCCGTCTTCTTTGCCCCAAAATGTCCCATCAAACCACCTCCATGCGCTTCCTGTAGCAACAACAAACGAACAGAGCTAGCTGGAATGCATAGATTATTAGCTCTAAACACAAAACCATCATTTACAACAAATTTATTCCATGCCTTCCCATCCTTACAATGCAAAAACACATCTTTAAAATCATCATCATGCACATATTGTTCTTTAACTGTTTCCAATCCAAAGATATTATGGTCGAGTTGTGTCAACAAGGTATATCTCCTAGATAAAGCATCAGCAATGATATTCTCTTTCCCTTTCTTGTGTTTGATGACATAGAGAAAAGATTCAATGAATTCAACCCACTTAGCATGTCTACGGTTCAGTTTTCCTTGGCTACGAATATGCTTTAATGATTCATGATCAGAATGTATGACAAATTCTTTGGGCCACAAATAATGTTGCCATGTTTCTAATGTTCGCACAAGAGCATACAATTCTTTATCATAAGTAGAATAATTTAGAATAGGCCCACTTAGTTTCTCACTAAAATATGCAATGGGTTTTCCTTCTTGTAACAAAACACCACCCAAACCAATTCCACTAGCATCACATTCAAGTTCAAAAGTTTTGTTAAAATCAGGGAGTTGGAGAAGAGGTGCATGTGTCAACTTATCTTTCAACATGTTGAAAGCATTCTCTTGTGCTGTGCTCCAAGAAAAGTGCACTCCCTTCTTTGTAAGCTCATTCAATGGTGCAGCAATGGTGCTGAAATCCTGCACAAAGCGACGATAGAACCCAGCAAGTCCTAGAAAACTCCGTAGCTGGGTGACGCTCTTGGGTATTGGCCACCCTTGTATCGCTTCCACCTTGGATTTGTCAACCTCAATTCCCTGTGGAGTAACAACATAGCCAAGAAAAGAAACTCGATCTGTGCAAAACATGCACTTCTCAATATTACCAGATAAGCGTGCATCTCGTAGAGCTTGAAAAATAGCACGTAAATAATCAAGATGTTGATCCATAGATTTGCTGTAAATTAATATATCATCAAAATAAACAACAACAAATCTTCCAATGAAGGCACGCAAAACCTCGTTCATTAGTCTCATGAAGGTACTCGGTGCATTAGTTAAACCAAAAGGCATGACTAACCACTCATACAAACCGAATTTAGTTTTGAAAGCGGTTTTCCATTCATCTCCCAATTTCATACGAATGTGGTGGTAACCACTACGCAAGTCAACTTTGGAAAATACAACAGCACCACTTAGTTCATCAAGCATGTCATCTAAGCGTGGAATAGGATGGCGATATCTAATAGTAATATTATTGATAGCTCGACAATCCACACACATACGCCATGATCCATCTTTTTTAGGCACTAAAATAACAGGAACAGCACAAGGACTAAGAGACTCATGTACATAACCTTTGTCGAGTAGTTCTTGCACTTGCCGCTGAATCTCTTTTGTTTCTTCTGGATTGGTCCTGTATGGTGCACGGTTGGGCAATGAAGCATCGGGAATCAAGTCAATCTGGTGCTCAATCCCTCGAAGTGTGGTAGCCCCGGTGCATTTCAGTTGGAAACGGGTCCTCTAGAGTGACTGCAGCATCAGCTGCCTGCCGTCTGCGGGGTTTTGACACCCCTTTTTTTTTTTTTTTTTTTTTTTTTTTTTTTCTTTTT
>NC_012877.2:26695547-26709897 GCF_000003195.3 Sorghum bicolor
CTCGGCCTCTTTGGAGATAGTGTTAGTTTCGGTGCAAGATAGGTACCCGGTTTGTGCCTAATGCACCATAGGCTAAGAAACTATTTTGGACGCACGCGATGGTACTCCATGGTGAAGAGGCTCAAGTGGAATCTTGGTTCTGTCTGTTTGGAGATAGTTCTATTCTTGATGCAAGATAGGTGTACGGTTTGTATGGAACATACCATATGCTCAGAAATCAATTTGGACACACCCGATGGACCTGTAGATGCACCCGATGCAACTCCTAGATGAAGTGTATCATATGGAATCTCGCTTCGGTCCAGTTAGAGATAGTATTAGTTTCGGTGCAAGATAGTAAAAAAAATTGTGCCCAGTGCACCGTAGGCTTAGAAACCGTTGTGGAAGTTCCTGATGGTACTCCTACGTGAAGAGGCACAAGTGAAAGCTCGCTTCGGTCTGTTTGGAGATAGTGCTAATCTTGATACAAGATAGGTGTACGGTTTGCATGGAACATACCATATTCTCGGAAATCAATTAGGATGCACCCGATAGAACTCCTAGATCATGTGTGTCATATGGAATCTTGCTTCAATCTGTTTGGACACAGTGTTAGCTTAGGTGCAAGATTGGTGCATGGTTTGCGCATAATGCACCATAGGCTCGGAAACCATTATGGAAGCACCTAATAATACACCTAGGTGAAGAGGCTCAAGTGGAAGGTCGGTTCGATCTGTTTAGAGATAGTGCTAATCTTGATGCAAGATAGGTGTACGGTTTGCATGGAACATACCATATGGTAAGAAATCCATTTGGACACATCCCAATAGAACTCCTAGATGACATGTGTCATATGGAATCTCGCTTTGTTCTGTTTGGAGATGGATGTAGTTTTGGTGCAAGATAGGTACACAGTTTGCGCCTAATGCATCATAGGCTAAGAAACCATATTGGATGCACCCGATGATACTCCTGGGTAAAGGGGCTCAAGTGGAAGCTCAGTTTGCTTTGTTTGGAGATAGTGCTAATCTTGATGCAAGATAGGTGCACGAATTGCATCGAATGTACCAGATGCTTAGAAATATATTTGGAAGCACCCAATAGAACTCCTAGATGACGTGTGTCATATAGAATCTCACTTTGGTCGCTTTGGAGATAGTGTTAGTTGCGGTGCAAGATAGGTACACGGTATGTGCCTAATGCACCATAGGCTAAGAAACTATTTTGGACGCACGCGATGGTACTCCTTGGTGAAGAGGCTCATGTGGAATCTTGGTTCTGTGTGTTTGGAGATAGTTCTAATCTTGATGCAAGATAGGTGCACGGTTTGCATGGAACATACTATATGCTCATAAATCAATTTGGACACACCCGATGGAACAGTAGATGCACCCGATGGAACTACTAGATGAAGTGTATCATATGGAATCTCGCTTTGGTCCAGTTGGAGATAGTATTAGTTTTGGTGCAAGATAGTTGCATGGTTTGTGCCCAGTGCACCATAGGCTCAGAAATCGTTGTGGAAGTTCCCGATGGTACTCCTAGGTGAAGAGGCTCAAGCGAAAGCTCGGTTCGGTCTGTTTGGAGATAGTGCTAATCTTGACGAAAGATAGGTGTACGGTTTGCATGGATCATACCATATTCTCAGAAATCAATTTGGACGCACCCGATAGAACTCCTAGATCATGTGTGTCATATGGAATCTCGCTTCAATCTGTTTGGAGACCGTGTTAGTTTAGGTGCAAGATTGGTGCATGGTTTGCGCATAATGCACCATAGGCTCAGAAACCATTATGGAAGCACCCGATGATAATCCTAGGTGAACAAGCTCAAGTGGATGGACGGTTCGATCTGTTTGGAGATAGTGCTAATCTTGATGCAAGATAGGTGCACGGTTTGTATGGAACATACCATATGCTAAGAAATCCATTTGGACGCACCCCAATAGAACTCCTGGATGACATGTGTCATATAGAATCTCGCTTTGGTCTGTTTGGAGACAGAGTTAGTTTTGGTGCAAGATAGGTACATAGTTTGCGCCTAATGCATCATAGGCTAAGAAACCATTTTGGATGCACCCGATGATACTCCTGGGTAAAGGGGGCTCAAGTGGAAGCTCAGTTTGCTTTGTTTGGAGATAGTACTAATCTTGATGCAAGATAGGTGCACGAATTGCATCGACGGTACCATATGCTTAGAAATATATTTGGAAGCTCCCAACAGAACTCCTAGATGACGTGTGTCATATAGAATCTCACTTCGGTCTCTTTAGAGATAGTGTTAGTTTCGGTGCAAGATAGGTACACGGTTTGTGCCTAATGCACCATAGGCTAAGAAACTATTTTGGACGCACGCGATGGTACTCCATGGTGAAGAGGCTCATGTGGAATCTTGGTTCTGTCTGTTTGGAGATAGTTCTAATCTTGATGCAAGATAGGTGCACGGTTTGCATAGAACATACTATATGCTCAGAAATTAATTTGGACACACCCGATGGAACTGTAGATGCACCCGACGCAACTACAAGATGAAGTGTATCATATGGAATCTCGCTTCGGTCCAGTTGGAGATAGTATTAGTTTCGGTGCAAGATAGTTGGATGGTTTGTGCCCAGTGCACCATAGGCTTAGAAACCGTTGTGGAAGTTCCTGATGGTACTCCTACGTGAAGAGGCACAAGTGAAAGCTCGCTTCGGTCTGTTTGGAGATAGTGCTAATCTTGATACAAGATAGGTGTACGGTTTGCATGGAACATACCATATTCTCGGAAATCAATTTGGACGCACCCAATAGAACTCCTAGATCATGTGTGTCATATGGAATCTTGCTTCAATCTGTTTGGACACAGTGTTAGCTTAGGTGCAAGATTGGTGCATGGTTTGCGCATAATGCACCATAGGCTCGGAAACCATTATGGAAGCACCTAATAATACTCCTAGGTGAAGAGGCTCAAGTGGAAGGTCGGTTCGATCTGTTTAGAGATAGTGCTAATCTTGATGCAAGATAGGTGTACGGTTTGCATGGAACATACCATATGGTAAGAAATCCATTTGGACACATCCCAATAGAACTCCTAGATGACATGTGTCATATGGAATCTCGCTTTGTTCTGTTTGGAGATGGATGTAGTTTTGGTGCAAGATAGGTACACAGTTTGCGCCTAATGCATCATAGGCTAAGAAACCATATTGGATGCACCCGATGATACTCCTGGGTAAAGGGGCTCAAGTGGAAGCTCAGTTTGCTTTGTTTGGAGATAGTGCTAATCTTGATGCAAGATAGGTGCACGAATTGCATCGAATGTACCAGATGCTTAGAAATATATTTGGAAGCACCCAATAGAACTCCTAGATGACGTGTGTCATATAGAATCTCACTTTGGTCGCTTTGGAGATAGTGTTAGTTGCGGTGCAAGATAGGTACACGGTATGTGCCTAATGCACCATAGGCTAAGAAACTATTTTGGACGCACGCGATGGTACTCCTTGGTGAAGAGGCTCATGTGGAATCTTGGTTCTGTGTGTTTGGAGATAGTTCTAATCTTGATGCAAGATAGGTGCACGGTTTGCATGGAACATACTATATGCTCATAAATCAATTTGGACACACCCGATGGAACAGTAGATGCACCCGATGGAACTACTAGATGAAGTGTATCATATGGAATCTCGCTTTGGTCCAGTTGGAGATAGTATTAGTTTTGGTGCAAGATAGTTGCATGGTTTGTGCCCAGTGCACCATGGGCTCAGAAATCGTTGTGGAAGTTCCCGATGGTACTCCTAGGTGAAGAGGCTCAAGCGAAAGCTCGGTTCGGTCTGTTTGGAGATAGTGCTAATCTTGACGAAAGATAGGTGTACGGTTTGCATGGAACATACCATATTCTCAGAAATCAATTTGGACGCACCCGATAGAACTCCTAGATCATGTGTGTCATATGGAATCTCGCTTCAATCTGTTTGGAGACAGTGTTAGTTTAGGTGCAAGATTGGTGCATGGTTTGCGCATAATGCACCATAGGCTCAGAAACCATTATGGAAGCACCCGATGATAATCCTAGGTGAAGAGGCTCAAGTGGAAGGTCGGTTCGATCTGTTTGGAGACAGTGCTAATCTTGATGCAAGATAGGTGCACGGTTTGCATGGAACATACCATATGCTAAGAAATCCATTTGGACGCACCCCAATAGAACTCCTGGATGACATGTGTCATATAGAATCTCGCTTTGGTATGTTTGGAGACAGAGTTAGTTTTGGTGCAAGATTGGTACACAGTTTGCACCTAATGCATCATAGGCTAAGAAACTATTTTGGATGCACCCGATGATACTCCTAGGTAAAGGGGCTCAAGTGGAAGCTCAGTTTGCTTTGTTTGGAGATAGTGCTAATCTTGATTCAAGATAGGTGCACGAATTGCATCGAACGTACCATATCCTTAGAAATATATTTGGAATCACCCAATAGAACTCCTAGATGACGTGTGTCATATAGAATCTCACTTTGGTCGCTTTGGAGATAGTGTTAGTTGCGGTGCAAGATAGGTACACGGTTTGTGCCTAATGCACCATAGGCTAAGAAACTATTTTGGACGCACGCGATGGTACTCCATGGTGAAGAGGCTCATGTGGAATCTTGGTTCTGTCTGTTTGGAGATAGTTCTAGTCTTGATGCAAGATAGGTGCACGGTTTGCATAGAACATACTATATGCTCAGAAATTAATTTGGACACACCCGATGGAACTGTAGATGCACCCGATGCAACTACAAGATGAAGTGTATCTTATGGAATCTCGCTTCGGTCCAGTTGGAGATAGTATTAGTTTCGGTGCAAGATAGTTGGATGGTTTGTGCCCAGTGCACCATAGGCTTAGAAACCGTTGTGGAAGTTCCTGATGGTACTCCTACGTGAAGAGGCACAAGTGAAAGCTCGCTTCGGTCTGTTTGGAGATAGTGCTAATCTTGATACAAGATAGGTGTACGGTTTGCATGGAACATACCATATTCTCGGAAATCAATTTGGACGCACCCAATAGAACTCCTAGATCATGTGTGTCATATGGAATCTTGCTTCAATCTGTTTGGACACAGTGTTAGCTTAGGTGCAAGATTGGTGCATGGTTTGCGCATAATGCACCATAGGCTCGGAAACCATTATGGAAGCACCTAATAATACACCTAGGTGAAGAGGCTCAAGTGGAAGGTCGGTTCGATCTGTTTGGAGACAGTGCTAATCTTGATGCAAGATAGGTGCACGGTTTGCATGGAACATACCATATGCTAAGAAATCCATTTGGACGCACCCCAATAGAACTCCTGGATGACATGTGTCATATAGAATCTCGCTTTGGTATGTTTGGAGACAGAGTTAGTTTTGGTGCAAGATTGGTACACAGTTTGCACCTAATGCATCATAGGCTAAGAAACCATTTTGGATGCACCCGATGATACTCCTAGGTAAAGGGGCTCAAGTGGAAGCTCAGTTTGCTTTGTTTGGAGATAGTGCTAATCTTGATTCAAGATAGGTGCACGAATTGCATCGAACGTACCATATCCTTAGAAATATATTTGGAATCACCCAATAGAACTCCTAGATGACGTGTGTCATATAGAATCTCACTTCGGTCTCTTTAGAGATAGTGTTAGTTTCGGTGCAAGATAGGTACACGGTTTGTGCCTAATGCACCATAGGCTAAGAAACGATTTTGGACGCACGCGATCGTACTCCTTAGTGAAGAGGCTCATGTGGAATCTTGGTTCTGTTTGTTTGGAGATAGTTCTAGTCTTGATGCAAGATAGGTGCACGGTTTGCATAGAACATACTATATGCTCAGAAATTAATTTGGACACACCCGGTGGAACTACTAGATGAAGTGTATCATATGAAATCTCGCTTCGGTCCAGTTGGAGATAGTATTAGTTTTGGTGAAAGGTAGTTGCATGGTTTGTGCCCTATGCACCATAGGCTCAGAAATCATTGTGGAAGTTCCCGATGGTACTCCTAGGTGAAGAGGGTCAAGTGAAAGCTCGGTTCGGTCTATTTGGAGATAGTGCTAATCTTGATGAAAGATAGGTGTACGGTTTGCATGAGCCTAATGCACCATAGGCTAAGAAACTGTTTTGGACGCACGCGATGGTACTCCTTGGTGAAGAGCTCATGTGGAATCTTGGTTCTGTCTGTTTGGAGATAGTTATAATCTTGAAGCAAGATAGGTGCACAGTTTGCATGGAACATACTATATGCTCTGAAATCAATTTGGACACACCCGATGGAACTATAGATGCATGCGATGGAACTGCTAGATGAAGTGTATCATATGGAATTTCACTTCAGTCCAGTTGGAGATAGTATTAGTTTCAATGCAAAATAGGTGCATGGTTTGTGCCCAGTGCACCATAGGCTCTGAAACCGTTGTGGAAGTTCCCTATGGTACTCCTATGTGAAGAGGCTCAAGTGAAAGCTCGGTTCGGTCTATTTGGACATAGTTCTAATCTTGATGCAAGATAGGTGTACGGTTTGCATGGAACATACCATATTCTCGGAAATCAATTTGGATGCACCAAATAGAACTCCTAGATCATGTGTGTCATATGGAATCTTGCTTCAATCTGTTTGGAGACAGTGTTAGTTTAGGTGCAAGATTGGTGCATGGTTTGCGCATAATGCACCATAGTCTCGGAAACCATCATGGAAGCACCCGATAATACTCCTAGGTGAAGAGGCTCAAGTGGAAGGTCGGTTCGATCTATTTGGAGATAGTGTTAATCTTGATGCAAGATAGGTGCACAGTTTGCATGGAACATACCATATGCTAAGAAATCCATTTGGACACACCCCAATAGAACTCCTAGATGACATGTGTCATATGGAATCTCGCTTCAGTCTGTTTGGAGACAGAGTTAGTTTTGGTGCAAGATAGGTACACAGTTTGCGCCTAATGCATCATAGGCTAAGAAACCATTTTGGATGCACCCGATGATACTCCTGGGTAAAGGGGCTCAAGTGGAAGCTCAGTTTGGTTTTGTTTAGAGATAGTGCTAATCTTGATGTAAGATAGGTGCACAAATTGCATGGAACGTACTATATGCTTAGAAATTTATTTGGAAGCACCCAATAGAACTCCTAGATGACGTGTGTCATATAGAATCTCACTTTGGTCTCTTTGGAGATAGTGTTAGTTTCGGTGCAAGATAGGTACATGGTTTGTACCTAATGCACCATAGGCTAAGAAACTAGTTTTGACGCACGCGATGGTACTCCTTGGTGAAGAGGCTCATGTGGAATCGTGGTTCTATCTGTTTGGAGATAGTTCTAATCTTGATGCAAGATAGGTGCACGGTTTGCATGGAACATACCATATGCTCAGAAATAAATTTGGACAAACCCGATGGACTGTAGATGCACCCAATGGAACTACTAGATGAAGTGTATCATATGGAATCTCGCTTCGGTCCAGTTGGAGATAGTATGAGTTTCGGTGCAAGATAGTTGCATGGTTTGTGCCCAGTGCACCATAGGCTCAGAAATCAATGTGGAAGTTCCCGATTGTACTCCTAGGTGAAGAGGCTCAAGTGAAAGCTCGGTTCGGTCTGTTTAGAGATAGTGCTAATCTTGATGAAAGATAGGTGTAAGGTTTGCATGAGCCTAATGCACCATAGGCTAAGAAACTGTTTTGGACGCACGCGATGGTACTCCTTGGTGAAGAGGCTCATGTGGAATCTTGGTTCTGTCTATTTGCAGATACTTCTAATCTTGATGCAAGATAGGTGCACAGTTTGCATGGAACATACTCTATGCTCTGAAATCAATTTGGCCACACCCGATGGAACTATAGATGCACCCGATGGAACTGCTAGATGAAGTGTATCATATGGAATCTCGCTTCAGTCTAGTTGGAGATAGTATTAGTTTCGATGCAAAATAGGTGCATGGTTTGTGCCCAGTGCACCATAGGCTCTGAAACCGTTGTGGAAGTTCTCGATGGTACTCCTAGGTGAAGAGGCTCAAGTGAAAGCTCGGTTCGGTCTGTTTGGAGATAGTGCTAATCTTGATGCAAGATTGGTGTACGGCTTGCATGGAACATACCATATTCTCGGAAATCAATTTGGATGCACCTGATAGAACTCCTAGATCATGTGTGTCATAGGGAATCTTGCTTTAATTTGTTTGAAGACAGTGTTAGTTTAGGTGCAAGATTGGTGCATGGTTTGCGCATAATGCACCATAGGCTTGGAAACCATTATGGAAGCACCCGATAATACTCCTAGGTGAAGAGGCTCAAGTGGAAGGTCGGTTCGATCTGTTTGGAGATAGTGCTAATCTTGATGCAAGATAGGTGCATGAATTGTATGGAACATACCATATGCTTCGAAATATATTTGGACGCACCCGATAGAACTCCTAGATGACGTGTGTCATATAGAATCTCACTTTGATCTATTTGGAGATAGTGTTAGTTTCGGTGCAAGATAGGTACACGGTTTGTGCCTAATGCACCATAGGCTAAGAAACTATTTTGGACGCACACGATGGTACTCCTTGGTAAAGGGGCTCAAGTGGAAGCTCAGTTTGTTTTGTTTGGATATAGTGCTAATCTTGATGCAAGATAGGTGCACGAATTGTATCGAACGTACCATATGCTTAGAAATAGTGTTAGTATAGAATCTCACTTCGGTCTCTTTGGAGATAGTGTTAGTTTTGGTGCAAGATAGGCACACGGTTTGAGCCTAATGCACCATAGGCTAAGAAACTGTTTTGGACGCACGCGATGGTACTCCTTGGTGAAGAGGCTCATGTGGAATCTTGGTTCTGTCTGTTTGGAGATAGTTCTAATCTTGATGCAAGATGTGTGCACAGTTTGCATGGAACATATTATATGCTCTGAAATCAATTTGGACACACCCGATGGAACTATAGATGCACCCGATGGAACTGCTAGATGAAGTGTATCATATGGAATCTTGCTTCAGTCCAGTTGGAGATAGAATTAGTTTCGGTGCAAGACCGGTGCATGGTTCGTGCCCAGTGCATCATAGGCTCTGAAACCGTTGTGGAAGTTTCCGATGGTACTCCTAGGTGAAGAGGCTCAAGTGAAAGCTCGGTTCGGTCTATTTGGAGATAGTGCTATTCTTGATGCAAGATGGGTGTACGGTTTGCATGGAACATACTGATGAGGACATCAACACCAGCGATACATCCTCTCCGACACAACCTATAGCTGGTCCTCTTACTCGTGCTCGTGTTCGTCAACTTAATAATCAAGTGAGTTCCTTGATAAGCTCGTGTCCATCTTGTTTAGACAATGGCAACGCGTGCACTCTTGTTTTGATTAGGAACCAAGGAGAAGACCGAAATGGAGAAGGACTCACGCTCACTGGATTCGGACAGCAGCAAAGCGCCAAATTGTGACCGTTACCACGGTTGCATACGGATTCGGATTCAGGCGCTTCAGAACTTGTTGGAAAGCTTATCAAGTCTACTTTCATATGAATCAAGTCCCACATCAATACCTGTTCGGTAGCAGCGGCAATGATCCAATTACCGTTCATAGGTCTCGCTGTCCAGGGTGCTGCGTCACCTCATTTTGGGCTGATGGCCCATGTATCAAGTTGGGTCCATTAGGGACTCGTCCTAGGGTTGGAGGACGACCCCAACACCTCTTTGGTCGTCAATCCATCTACTTATATCCCTCTAGAGTCGCCATGGTCGTTGGGTTTTGTTTAGATCAAGTTTAGCCTTCGCTACTTGCTTGTAGGCGCGTGTGCAGGATCAGCCGCCCGTCTCCTTGTCTTCGGAACCCCATTGTTGATTCAAATTCAGTTTGAAACCTTCAATTCATCTTGCAAATTCAGTGCTTGTTTCCTCGTTCTTGCTAGTTCTTTGATTGCTTGCAGGACGGGAGCCCTAGGGGCTGGTTGTCGCGCTCCACAAGATCGTGACGGCTATTGGATGTGGTGTATCGGTTGCTAAGGCGCGGTCTTGAGGGCTGTAGTCGGGCCATGAACATCATCTCCATCCACCAATCGAGTTATCCCCGTCTCTCATCAAAAGATCAGGCAAAAACCCTAGCGGGTTCGCATCAGTTGGTAATCAGAGCAAGGTTCTTCCGTGAGAGACTTCTATCCTTTGCTGTTTTTAATTAATTTCCTATAGTCCAGAAAAGCCCAAAAAAAATATAGTAGACTAGTTTTTCCATAATCCTATTAAACCTTTGTGCCTTGGCTAGTACCGTTTTAGTTAGGGCTTGTTGAATTTGCGTTGCTTCGGTTTGTGTCGAGTTGCTGGTCTTAGTGTCTAGTCCTTTAGAGTTTCGAGTTCTTGTCACCATCTATACACAGCCGAGTATTACCATATCTTCTCTCTGTCGAATCTGTTGTGAAGTCCGAATTGAACTGTGGTCTTGGTCCGGATCGAGTAGAGTTCCAATCTGAGTTCCACCAACGTGATAAAAAAAAGAAGGAAACCGAGTAGAACTCGACAATAGGTGGAATCCGTTTTGTGGTTGGTTCTGAGTGGAAACCGAATAGAACTTGGAGTCTGCTTGTTAAGATAGCCTGAACTCCGTCTATGTGAGTCCTTCTGTGATCCAAAAAGAAAGATAACTCCATACTTGTTCGGCCTTACTCTAGAGAGAGAGAGTATGTGTAGCGAATTGCTCTTTGGTATTCTTTTGTTCATATAATCAGTTTTTGAGGTTGCCCAAAAAAAAGAAAAAACAAAAGAAAAGAGAAAAGATTCAAAAAAAGGGGCTGTTTTTCATATTGATTTTAGGTTTGTTCCACCTTGTTTTCGGGGGTGTGCTGTGGTTTTCCTTTGTGTCCAGGCTCGCGTCTCTAGCACGGTCTAGCCTAGGACCAGCACAGTACCATCGTCGAACGCTTATTCAGCTCGCTTTTATAACTAATGTGGTGCTAGTTCGTTCCTTGTTTCAGCCCACCTATAGCTCCACATACTCTACAGCTTGACAGGTCTTGTGCTGCAGCACCGATACACTTCGTCCATTGCTGTACACTTGTTGGCAGACGACCCCTCCTGTCAAGCAAGGTAAGAATTGGTAAGAACTTGTGTTACAGGTTGAGTGTGAGCGACTTGCTGTAGCTACATCCTAGTAGTTGTAGGGCTTTTATTTCTTCACTTGCCTTTTTGTTGTCTTTGTCTTTGAACCATGCCAGGGGCAGATGATGGTAATGAAACACCACATACACCTCGCACTAAGGGCATCATACAACATTTTGAAAGGAAAGTGAAGCTGCACACAGAGGGACTTGATAACGACTTGTAGGTGACAAATGAAAAGCTAGGGCAGTTGGAGGCTACGCAGGTTGCCACAAACAACAAGCTCACAAGTTTGGAGGAATCCGTTGCTAGTGTGGACAAAAGCCTTGCTGCTCTCCTAAGGCGATTTGATGATTTCCACACCGAAGATAAAGAGAAGCATAAAGAAGAAAAGGAGGGAGATCGAGAGCACGGTAGTCATGAAGATGACTACACTGGTGATACTGAACATGATGATCAAGACACTCGTGATCGACGTCGCCTTCGTCACAACCGTAGAGGTATGGGTGGCAACCGCCGACGCGAGGTACACAACAATGATGATGCTTTCAGTAAGATTAAATTTAAGATACCTCCTTTTGATGGTAAATATGACCCTGATGCTTACATCACTTGGGAGATTGCTGTTGATCAAAAGTTTGCATGTCATGAATTTCTTGAGACTACACGTGGTAGGGCTGCTACAAGTGAGTTTATAGATTTTGCTTCTGTTTGGTGGATAGAATATGGAGAGAAAAATCCTAATAACTTACCTAGAACTTGGGATGCGCTGAAAAGGGCCATGAGAGCTAGATTTGTTCCATCTTACTATGCGCGTGATATGATAAATAAGTTGCAGCAATTAAGACAAGGTGCTAAAAGTGTAGAAGAATATTATCAGGAATTACAAACGGGTATGTTGCGTTGTAACCTAGAGGAGGATGAGGAACCGGCTATGGCTAGATTTTTGGGTGGGTTAAATCGGGAAATTCAGGACATCCTCGCTTACAAAGAATACAATAATGTAACCCATTTGTTTCATCTTGCTTGTAAAGCTGAAAGGGAAGTGCAGGGACGACGTGCTAGCGCAAGGAGTAATATTTCTGCAGGGAAGGCTAATTCATGGCAGCAACGCATGGCTTCAACTCCATCTACACGTATTTCTACTCCATCATCTAGTGACAAGACTCGAGCTGCCCCCACCAATTCAGTTGCGAAGACGATGCAAAAGCCTGCTGCGAGTACTTCATCTGTGGCATCGACGGGTAGAACAAGCAACATACAATGTCACCGGTGCAAGGGATATGGGCACATGATGCGTGACTGTCCAAACAAGCGAGTTATGATTGTCAGGGATGATGATGAGTACTCATCTGCTAGTGATTTTGATGAGGATACACTTGCACTGCTTGCGACTGACCATGCAGGTAATGAAGATCAAATAGAAGAACATATTAATGCAGGTGAAGCGGACCACTATGAGAGCTTGATCGTGCAGCGAGTGCTTAGTGCACAAATGGAGATGGCGGAGCAAAATCAGCGACACATTTTATTCCAAACAAAGTGTGTCATCAAAGAGCGTTCTTGTCGCATGATCATTGATGTAGGTAGCTGCAACAACTTGGCAAGCAGCGATATGGTGCAGAAGCTTGCCCTCAACACCAAACCACACCCGCATCCCTACTACATCCAATGGCTGAACAACAGTGGTAAGGCAAAGGTAGCTAGACTTGTGAGAATTAATTTTTCCATCGGATCCTACAAAGATATTGTTGAATGTGATGTTGTGCCTATGCAAGCTTGTAACATTCTGCTAGGTAGACCTTAGCAATTTGATAGAGATTCTATGCATCATGGTAGATCAAATCAGTATTCTTTTCTATACCATGATCGCAAAATTGTGTTGCATCCTATGTCCCCTGAAACTATCATGCAAACTGATGTTGCTAGGGCTACTAAAGCAAAGAGCGAGAGCAATAAAAATGATAAATCTGTAATTGGTAACAAAGATGAGATAAAACTGAAAGGACGTTGTATGATAGCTACCAAATCAGATATTAATGAGTTCAATGCATCCACTTCTGTTGCTTATGCTTTGGTATGCAAGGATGCTTTGATTTCAATTGAGGATATGCAATGTTCTTTGCCCCCTGCTGTTGCTAACGTTTTGCAGGAGTATTCTGATGTGTCTCCAAGTGAGGTACCAGCGGGGCTGCCTCCACTACGCGGGATTGAGCACCAAATTGATCTTATTCCTGGGGCAGTTTTGCCAAATCGTGCACCATACAGGACAAACCCGGAAGAAACCAAGGAAATTCAGCAACAAGTGCAAGAACTACTAGACAAAGGTTATGTCCGAGAATCTCTTAGTCCTTGTGCTGTTCCAGTAATTTTAGTGCCTAAGACAGATGGAACATGGCGTATGTGTGTTGATTGTAGAGCTATTAATAATATCACCATTCGATATCGACACCCTATTCCATGATTAGATGATATGCTAGATGAGCTGAGTGGGGCTGTTGTGTTTTCAAAAGTTGATTTATGTAGTGGGTACCACCAGATTCGTATGAAATTGGGAGATGAATGGAAAACTGCTTTCAAAACTAAGTTCGGTTTGTATGAGTGGTTAGTCATGCCTTTTGGGTTAACTAATGCACCTAGTACTTTCATGAGATTAATGAACGAGGTTTTGCATGCTTTCATTGGGAAATTTGTTGTCGTATATTTTGATGACATATTGATTTACAGCAAATCATTGGATGAACATCTTGATCATTTACGTGCTGTTTTTAATGCACTACGCGAGGCACGTTTATTTGGTAACCTTGAGAAGTGCACCTTTTGCACCGATCGAGTGTCTTTTCTTGGTTATGTTGTGACTCCACAGGGAATTGAGGTTGATCAAGCCAAAGTGGAAGCTATACAGGGATGGCCTGTCCCAAATACTATCACCCAGGTGCGGAGTTTCCTAGGACTTGCTGGATTCTGTCGCCGTTTTGTGAAGGATTTCAGCACCATTGCTGCACCATTGAATGAGCTTACAAAGAAGGGGGTGCCTTTTGATTGGGGCAAAGCACAAGAGAATTCATTCAACATGTTGAAAGATAAGTTAACTCATGCACCTCTCCTACAACTTCCTGATTTTAATAAGACTTTTGAGCTTGAATGTGATGATAGTGGAATTGGTTTGGGAGGTGTTTTATTACAAGAGGGAAAACCTATTGCATATTTTAGTGAGAAATTGAGTGGACCTGTTCTCAATTATTCAACTTATGATAAAGAACTCTATGCTCTTGTTAGAACATTAGAGACATGGCAGCATTATTTGTGGCCCAAAGAGTTTA
>NC_012877.2:29209897-29280615 GCF_000003195.3 Sorghum bicolor
TGTTAGGTTGGGGATGAATCAAGTCCCACGTCAATACCTATTCGGCAGCAGCGGCAATGATCCAATTACCGTCGATAGGTCTTGCTGTCCAGGGTGCTGCGTCACCTCATTTTGGGCTGATGGCCCATGTATCAAGTTGGGTCCATTAGGGACGTGTCCTAGGGTTGGAGGACAACCCCAACACCTCTTTGGTCATCAATCCATCTACTTATATCCCTGTAGAGCCGCCATGGTCGTTGGGATTTGTTTAGATCAAGTTTAGCCTTCGCTACTTGCTTGTAGGCGCGCGTGCAGGATCAGCCGCCCGTCTCCTTGTCTTCGAAACCCCATTGTTGATTCAGATTCAGTTTGAAACTTTCAATTCATCTTGCAAATTCAGTGCTTGTTTCCTCGTTCTTGCTAGTTCTTCGATTGCTTGCAGGACGAGAGCCCTAGGGGCTGGTTGTCGCGCTCCACAAGATCGTGACGGCTATTGGACGTGGTGTATCGGTTGCTAAGGCACGGTCTTGAGGGCTGTAGTCGGGCCGTGAACGTCATCTCCATCCACCAATCGAGTTATCCCCGTCTCTCATCAAAAGATCGGGCAAAAACCCTAGCGGGTTCGCATCACCTCGTCACCAAGGAGTACCATCGCGTGCGTCCAAAATAGTTTATTAGCCTATGGTGCATTAGGCTCAAACCGTGTGCCTATGTTGCACCGAAACTAACACTATCTCCAAAGAGACCGAAGTGAGATTCTATACGAACACTATTTCTAAGCATATGGTACGTTCGATGCAATTCGCGCACCTATCTTGCATCAAGATTAGCACTATATCCAAACAAAGCAAACTGACTTCCACTTGAGCCCCTCTACCCAGGAGTATCATCGGGTGCATCCAAAATGGTCTCTTAGCCTATGATGCATTTGGCACAAACTGTGTACCTATCCTGCACCAAAACTAACTCTTTCTCCAAACAGACCAAAGCGGGATTCCATATGACACATGTCACCTAGGAGTTCTATTGGGAGCGTCCAAATGGATTTCTTAGCATATGGTATGTTCCATGCAAACCGTGCACCTATCTTGCATCAAGATTAGCACTATCTCCAAACAGATCGAACCGACCTTCCACTTGAGCCTCTTCACCTAGGAGTATTATCGGGTGCTTCCATAATGGTTTCCGAGCCTATGGTGCATTATGCGCAAACCATGCACCAATCTTGCACCTAAACTAACACTGTCTCCAAACAGATTGAAGCAAGATTCCATATGACACACATGACCTAGGAGTTCTATTAGGTGCGTCCAAATTGATTTTCGAGAATACGGTATGTTCCCTGCAAACCGTACACCAATCTTGCATCAAGTTTAGCACTATCTCCAAACAGACCGAACCGAGCTTTCACTTGAGCCTCTTCACCTAGGAGTACCATCGGGAACTTCCACAACGGTTTCAGAGCCTATGGCGCACTGGGCACAAACCATGCACCTATCTTGCATTGAAACTAATACTATCTCCAACTGGACTGAAGCGAGATTCCATATGATACACTTCATCTAGCAGTTCCATCGCGTGCATCTATAGTTCCATCGGCTGTGTCCAAATTGATTTCAGAGCATATAGTATGTTCCATGCAAACTATGCACCTATCTTGCATCAAGATTAGAACTATCTCCAAACAGACAGAACCAAGATTCCACATGAGCCTCTTCACCAAGGAGTACCATCGCGTGCGTCCAAAACAGTTTCTTAGCAAAAGATTCCACATGAGCCTCTTCACCAAGGAGTACCATCGTGTGCGTCCAAAATAGTTTCTTAGCCTATGGTGCATTAGGCACAAACCGTGTACCTATCTTGCACCGAAACTAACACTATCTCCAAAGAGATCGGAGTGAGATTCTATATGACACACGTCATCTAGGAGTTCTATTGGGTGCGTCCAAATATATTTTGAAGCATATGGTACGTTCGATGCAATTCGTGCACCTATCTTGCATCAAGATTTGCACTATCTCCAAACAAAGCAAACTGAGCTTCCACATGAGCCCCTTTACCCAGGAGCATAATCGAGTGCATCCAAAATGGTTTCTTAGCCTATGATGCATTAGGCACAAACTGTGTACCTATCTTGCACCAAAACTAACTCTGTCTCCAAACAGACCAAAGCGAGATTCCATATGACACATGTCATCTAGGAGTTCTATTGGGTGCGTCCAAATGGATTTCTTAGCATATGGTATGTTCCATGCAAACCGTGCACCTATCTTGCATCAAGATTAGCACTATCTCCAAACAGATCGAACCAACCTTCCACTTGAGCCTCTTCACCTAGGATTATCATCGGGTGCTTCCATAATGGTTTCTGAGCATATGGTGCATTATGCGCAAACGATGCACCAATATTCCACCTAAACTAACAATGTCTCCAAACAGATTGAAGCGAGATTTCAAATGACACACATGATCTAGGAGTTCTATCGGGTGAGTCCAAATTGATTTATGAGAATATGGTACGTTCTTTGCAAACCGTACACCTATCTTTGATCAAGATTAGCACTATCTCCAAACAGACCGAACCGGGCTTTCACTTGAGCCTCTTCACCTAGGAGTACCATCTGGAACTTCCACAACGATTTCTGAGCCTATGGTGCACTGGGCACAAACCATGCAACTATCTTGCACCGAAACTAATACTATCTCCAACTGGACGGAAGCGAGATTCCATATGACAAACTTCATCTAGTAGTTCCATCAGGTGCATCTACAGTTCCGTCAGGTGTGTCCAAATTGATTTCTGAGCATATGGTATGTTCCATGCAAACCGTGCACCTATCTTGCATGAAGATTGGAACTATCTTCAAACAGACAGAACCAAGATTCCACATGAGCCTCTTCACCAAGGAGTACCATCGCGTGCGTCCAAAATAGTTTCTTAGCCTATGGTGCATTTGGCACAAACCGTGTACCTATCTTGCACCGAAACTAACACTATCTCCAAAGACACCGAAGTGAGATTCCATATGATACAAATCATCTAGGAGTTCTATTGGGTGCTTCCAAATATATTTCTAAGCATATGGTACGTTCGATGCAATTCGTGCACCTATCTTGCATCAAGATTAGCACTATCTCCAAACAAAGCAAACTGAGCTTCCACTTGAGCCCCTTTACCCAGGAGTATCATCGGGTGCATCCAAAATGGTTTCTTAGCCTATGATGCATTAGGCGCAAACTGTGTACCTATCTTGCACCAAAACTACCTCTGTCTCCAAACAGACCTAAGCGAGATTCTATATGACACATGTCATCTAGGAGTTCTATTGGGTGCGTCCAAATGGATTTCTTAGCATATGGTATGTTCCATGCAAACCGTGCACCTATCTTGCATCAAGATTAGCACTATCTCCAAACAGATCGAACCGACCTTCCACTTGAGCCTCTTCACCTAGGATTATCATCGGGTGCTTCCATAATGGTTTCTGAGCCTATGGTGCATTATGCGCATACGATGCACCAATCTTCCACCTAAACTAACAATGTCTCCAAACAGATTGAAGCGAGATTCCAAATGACACACATGATCTAGGAGTTCTATTGGGTGAGTCCAAATTGATTGATGAGAATATGGTACGTTCTATGCAAACCGTACACCTATCTTTCATCAAGATTAGCACTATCTCCAAACAGACCGAACCGGGCTTTCACTTGAGCCTCTTCACCTAGGAGTACCATCAGGAACTTCCACAACGATTTCTGAGCCTATGGTGCACTGGGCACAAACCATGCAACTATCTTGCACCGAAACTAATACTATCTCCAACTGGACGGAAGTGAGATTCCATATGACAAACTTCATCTAGTAGTTCCATCGGGTGCATCTACAGTTCCATCAGGTGTGTCCAAATTGATTTCTGAGCATATGGTATGTTCCATGCAAACTGTGCACCTATCTTGCATCAAGACTAGAACTATCTCCAAACAAATAGAAAAAAGATTCCACATGAGCCTCTTCACCAAGGAGTACCATCGTGTGCGTCCAAAATAGTTTCTTAGCCTATGGTGCATTAGGCACAAACCATGTACCTATCTTGCACCGAAACTAACACTATCTCCAAAGAGATCGGAGTGAGATTCTATATGACACACGTCATCTAGGAGTTCTATTGGGTGCGTCCAAATATATTTTGAAGCATATGGTACGTTCGATGCAATTCGTGCACCTATCTTGCATCAAGATTTGCACTATCTCCAAACAAAGCAAACTGAGCTTCCACATGAGCCCCTTTACCCAGGAGCATAATCGAGTGCATCCAAAATTGTTTCTTAGCCTATGATGCATTAGGCACAAACTGTGTACCTATCTTGCACCAAAACTAACTCTGTCTCCAAACAGACCAAAGCGAGATTCCATATGACACATGTCATCTAGGAGTTCTATTGGGATGCGTCCAAATGGATTTCTTAGCATATGGTATGTTCCATGCAAACCGTGCACCTATCTTGCATCAAGATTAGCACTATCTCCAAACAGATCGAACCGACCTTCCACTTGAGCCTCTTCACCTAGGACTATTATCGGGTGCTTCCATAATGGTTTCCGAGCCTATGGTCCATTATGCGCAAACCATGCACCAAACTTGCACCTAAACTGTCTTAAAACAGATTGAAGCAAGATTCCATATGACACACATGATCTAGGAGTTCTATCGGGTGCGTCCAAATTGATTTCCGAGAATATGGTATGTTCCAAGCAAACCGTACACCTATCTTTCATCAAGATTAGCACTATCTCCAAACAGACCGAACCGAGCTTTCACTTGAGCCTCTTCACCTAGGAGTACCATCGGGAACTTCCACAACGGTTTCTATGCCTATGGTGGACACAAACCATGCACTTATCTTGCACCGAAACTTTTACTATGTCCAACTAGACTGAAGCGAGATTCCATATGATACACTTCATCTAGTTGTTCTATCGGGTGCATCTACAGTTCCATCGGGTGTGTCCAAATTGATTTCTGAACATATGGTATGTTCCATGCAAACCGTGCACATATCTTGCATCAAGATTAGAACTATCTCCAAACAGACAGAACCAAGATTCCACATGAGCCTCTTCACCAAGGAGTACCATCGCGTGCGTCCAAAATAGTTTCTTAGCCTATGGTGCATTAGGCACAAACCGTGTACATATCTTGCACCGAAACTAACACTATCTCCAAAGAGACCGAAGTGAGATTCCATATGACACACGTCATCTAGGAGTTCTATTGGGTGCTTCCAAATATATTTCAAAGCATATGGTACGTTCCATGCAATTCGTGCACCTATCTTGCATCAAGATTAGCACTATCTCCAAACGAAGCAAACTGAGCTTCCACTTGAGCCCCTTTACCCAGGAGTATCATCGGGTGCATTAAAAATGGTTTCTTAGCCTATGATGCATTAGGCACAAACTTTGTACCTATCTTGCACCAAAACTAACTCTGTCTCCAAACAGACCAAAGCGAGATTCTATATGACACATGTCATCTAGGAGTTCTATTAGGGTGCGTCTAAATGGATTTCTTAGCATATGGTATGTTCCATGCAAACCGTGCACCTATCTTGCATCAAAATTAGCACTATCTCCAAACAGATCGAACCAACCTTCCACTTTAGCCTCTTCACCTAGGATTATCATCGGGTGCTTCCATAATGGTTTTTGAGCCTATGGTGCATTATGCGCAAACCATGCACCAATCTTGCACCTAAACTAACACTGTCTCGAAACAGATTCAAGCTAGATTCCATATGACACACATGATCTAGGAGTTCTATCGGGTGCATCCAAATTGATTTCTGAGAATATGGTACGTTCCATGCAAACCGTACACCTATCTTTCATCAAGATTAGCACTATCTCCAAACAGACCGAACCGAGCTTTCACTTGAGCCTCTTCACCTAGGAGTACCATCGGGAACTTCCACAACGGTTTCTATGCCTATGGTGGACACAAACCATGCAACTATCTTGCACCGAAACTAATACTATCTCCAACTGGACTGAAGCGAGATTCCATATGATACACTTCATCTAGTAGTTCCATCGGGTGCATCTACAGTTCCATCGGGTGTGTCCAAATTGATTTCTGAGCATATGGTATGTTCCATGCAAATTGTGCACCTATCTTGCATCAAGATTAGAACTATCTCCAAACAGACAGAACCAAGATTCCACATGAGCCTCTTCACCAAGGAGTACCATCGCGTGCGTCCAAAATAGTTTCTTAGCCTATGGTGCATTTGGCACAAACCGTGTACCTATCTTGCACCGAGACTAACACTATCTCGAAAGAGACCGAAGTGAGATTCTATATGACACACGTCATCTAGGAGTTCTATTGGGTGCTTCCAAATATATTTCTAAGCATATGGTACGTTCGATCGTGCACCTATCTTGCATCTAGATTAGCACTATCTCCAAACAAAGCAAACTGAGCTTCCACTTGAGCCCCTTTACCCAGGAGTATCATCGGGTGCATCCAAAATGGTTTCTTAGCCTATGATGCATTAGGCGCAAACTGTGTACCTATCTTGCACCAAAACTACCTCTGTCTCCAAAAAGACCTAAGCGAGATTCTATATGACACATGTCATCTTGGAGTTCTATTGGGTGCGTCCAAATGGATTTCTTAGCATATGGTATGTTCCATGCAAACCGTGCACCTATCTTGCATCAAGATTAGCACTATCTCCAAACAGATCGAACCAACCTTCCACTTGAGCCTCTTCACCTAGGTTGATCATCGGGTGCTTCCATAATGGTTTCTGAGCATATGGTGCATTATGCGCAAACGATGCACCAATATTCCACCTAAACTAACAATGTCTCCAAACAGATTGAAGCGAGATTTCAAATGACACACATGATCTAGGAGTTCTATCGGGTGAGTCCAAATTGATTTATGAGAATATGGTACGTTCTTTGCAAACCGTACACCTATCTTTGATCAAGATTAGCACTATCTCCAAACAGACCGAACCGGGCTTTCACTTGAGCCTCTTCACCTAGGAGTACCATCTGGAACTTCCACAACGATTTCTGAGCCTGTGGTGCACTGGGCACAAACCATGCAACTATCTTGCACCGAAACTAATACTATCTCCAACTGGACGGAAGCGAGATTCCATATGACAAACTTCATCTAGTAGTTCCATCAGGTGCATCTACAGTTCCATCAGGTGTGTCCAAATTGATTTCTGAGCATATGGTATGTTCCATGCAAACCGTGCACCTATCTTGCATCAAGATTGGAACTATCTTCAAAGAGACAGAACCAAGGTTCCACATGAGCCTCTTCACCAAGGAGTACCATCGCGTGCATCCAAAATAGTTTCTTAGCCTATGGTGCATTTGGCACAAACCGTGTACCTATCTTGCACCAAAACTAACACTATCTCCAAAGAGACCGAAGTGAGATTCTATATGACACACATCATCTAGGAGTTCTATTGGGTGCTTCCAAATCTATTTCTAAGAATATGGTACGTTCGATGCAATTCGTGCACCTATCTTGCATCAAGATTAGCACTATCTCCAAACAAAGCAAACTGAGCTTCCACTTGAGCCCCTTTACCCAGGAGTATCATCGGGTGCATCCAAAATGGTTTCTTAGCCTATGATGCATTAGGCGCAAACTGTGTACATATCTTGCACCAAAACTAACTCTATCTCCAAATAGACCAAAGCGAGATTCCATATGACACATGTCATCTAGGAGTTCTATTGCGATGCATCCAAATAGATTTCTTAGCATATGGTATGTTCCATGAAAACCGTGCACCTATCTTGCATCAAGATTAGCACTATCTCCAAACAGATCAAACCGAACTTCCACTTGAGCCTCTTCACCTAGGAGTACTATCGGGTGCTTCCATAATGGTTTCCGAGCCTATGGTGCATTATGCGCAAACCATGCACCAATCTTGCACCTAAACTGTCTCCAAACAGATTGAAGCGAGATTCCAAATGACACACATGATCTAGGAGTTCTATCGGGTGAGTCCAAATTGATTTATGAGAATATGGTACGTTCTTTGCAAACCGTACACCTATCTTTTATCAAGATTAGCACTATCTCCAAACAGACCGAACTGGGATTTCACTTGAGCCTCTTCACCTAGGAGTACCATCAGGAACTTCCACAACGATTCCTGAGCCTATGGTGCACTGGGTACAAACCATGCAACTATCTTGCACCGAAACTAACACTATCTCCAACTGGACGGAAGCGAGATTCCATATGACAAACTTCATCTAGTAGTTCCATCGGGTGCATCTACAGTTCCATCAGGTGTGTCCAAATTAATTTCTGAGCACATGGTATGTTCCATGCAAACTGTGCACCTATCTTGCATCAAGATTGGAACTATCTTCAAACAGACAGAACCAAGGTTCTACATGAGCCTCTTCACCAAGGAGTACCATCGCGTGCGTCCAAAATAGTTTCTTAGCCTATGGTGCATTTGGCACAAACCGTGTACCTATCTTGCACCGAAACTAACACTATCTCCAAAGAGACCGAAGTGAGATTCTATATGACACACATCATCTTGGAGTTCTATTAGGTGCTTCCAAATATATTTCTAAGCATATGGTACGTTCGATGCAATTCGTGCTCCTATCTTGCATCAAGATTAGCACTATCTCCAAACAAAGCAAACTGAGCTTCCACTTGAGCCCCTTTACCCAGAAGTATCATCGGGTGCATCCAAAATGGTTTCTTAGCCTATGATGCATTAGGCGCAAACTGTGTACCTATCTTGCACCAAAACTAACTCTGTCTCCAAATAGACCAAACCGAGATTTCATATGACACAGGTCATCTAGGAGTTTTATTGCGATGCATCCAAATAGATTTCTTAGCATATGGTATGTTCCATGAAAACCGTGCACCTATCTTGCATCAAGATTAGCACTATCTCTAAACAGATCGAACCGACCTTCCACTTGAGCCTCTTCACCTAGGAGTACTATCAGGTGCTTCCATAATGGTTTCTTAGCCTATGATGCATTAGGCGCAAACTGTGTACCTATCTTGCAACAAAACTAACTCTGTCTCCAAACAGACCGAAGCGAGATTCTATACGACACATGTCATCTAGGACTTCTATTGGGGTGCGTCCAAATGGATTTCTTAGCATATGGTATGTTCCATGGAAACCGTGCACCTATCTTGCATCAAGATTAGCACTATCTCCAAATAGATCGAACCGACCTTCCACTTGAGCCTCTTCACCTAGGATTATCATCTTGTGCTTCCATAATGGTTTTTGAGCCTATGGTGCATTATGCGCAAACCATGCACCAATCTTGCACCTAAACTAACACTGTCTCCAAACAGAATGAAGCGAGATTTCATATGACACACATGATCTAGGAGTTCTATCGGGTGCGTCCAAATTGATTTCTGAAGATATGGTACGTTCAATGCAAACCGTACACCGATCTTTCATCGAGATTAGCACTATCTCCAAACAGACCGAACCGAGCTTTCACTTCAGCCTCTTCACCTAGGAGTACCATCGGGAACTTCCACAACGGTTTCTAAGCCTATGGTGCACTGGGCACAAACCATGCACTTATCTTGCACCGAAACTAATACTATCTCCAATTGGACTGAAGCGAGATTCCATATGATACACTTCATCTAGTAGTTCCATCGGGTGCATCTACAGTTCCATCAGGTTTGTCCAAATTTATTTCTAAGCATATGGTATGTTCCATGTAAACCGTGCACCTATGTTGCATCAAGATTAGAACTATCTCCAAACAGACAGAACCAAGACTCCACTTGAGCCTGTTCACCAAGGAGTACCATCGTGTGCATCCAAAATAGTTTCTTAGCCTATGGTGCATTAGGCACAAACGGTGTACCTATCTTGCACCAAAACTAACACTATCTCCGAAGAGACCGAAGTGACATTCTATATGACACACGTCATCTAGGAGTTCGATTGGGTGCTTCCATATATATTTCGAAGCATATGGTACGTTCCAGGCAATTCGTGCACCTATCTTGCATCAAGATTAGCACTATCTCCAAACAAAAGCAAACTGAGCTTCCACATGAGCCCCTTTACCTAGGAGTATCATCAGGTGCATCCAAAATGGTTTCATAGCCTATGATGCATTAGGCGCAAACTGTGTACCTATCTTGCACCAAAACTAACTCTATCTCCAAACAGACCGAAGCGAGATTCCATATGACACACATGATCTAGGAGTTCTATCGGGTGCGTCCAAATTGATTTCTGAGAATATGGTACGTTCTATGCAAACCATACACCTATCTTTCATCAAGATTAGCACTGTCTCCAAACAGACCGAACCGTGCTTTCACTTGAGCCTCTTCACCTAGGAGTACCATCGGGAACTTCCATAACAATTTCTGAGCCTATGGTGCACTGGGCACAAACCATGCAACTATCTTGCACCAAAACTAATACTATCTCCAACTGGACGGAAGCGAGATTCCGTATGATACACTTCTTCTAGTAGTTCCATTGGGTTTGTCCAAATTGATTTTTGAGCATATGGTATGTTCCATGCAAACTGTGCACCTATCATGCATCAAGATTAGAACTATCTCCAAACAGACAGAACCAAGATTCCACATGAGCCTCTTCACCAAGGAGTATCATCGTGTGCATCCAAAATAGTTTCTTAGCTAATGGTGCATTAGGCACAAAACATATACCTATCTTGCACCGAAACTAGCACTATCTCCAAAGAGACCGAAGTGAGATTCTAACTGACACACGTCATCTAGGAGTTCTGTTGGGTGCTTCCAAATATATTTCTAAGCATATGGTACGTTCGATGCAATTCGTGCACCTATCTTGCATCAAGATTAGCACTATCACCAAACAAAGCAAACTGAGCTTCCACTTGAGCCCCTTTACCCAGGAGTATCATCGGGTGCATCCAAAATGGTTTCTTAGCCTATGATGCATTAGGCGCAAACTATGTACCTATCTTGCACCAAAACTAACTCTGTCTCCAAACAAACCGAAGCGAGATTCCATATGACACATGTCATCTAGGAGTTCTATTGGGGTGCGTCCAAATGGATTTCTTAGCATATGGTATGTGTCCATGCAAACCGTGCACCTATCTTGCATCAAGATTAGCACTATGTCCAAACAGATCGAACCGACCTTCCACTTGAGCCTCTTCACCTAGGATTATCATTGGGTGCTTCCATAATGGTTTCTGACCCTATGGTGCATTATGCGCAAACCATGCACCAATCTTGCACCTAAACTAACATTGTCTCCAAACAGATTGAAGCGAGATTCCATATGACACACATTATCTAGGAGTTCTATCGGGTGCGTCTAAATTGATTTCTGAGAATATGGTACGTTCCATGCAAACCGTACACCTATCTTTCATCAAGATTAGCACTATCTCCAAACAGACCGAACCAAGCTTTCACTTGAGCCTCTTCAACTAGGAGTACCATCGGGAACTTCCACAACGATTTCTTAGCCTATGGTGCACTGGGCACAAACCATTCAACTATCTTGCACCAAAACTAATACTATCTCCAACTGGACCGAAGCGAGATTCCATATGATACACTTCATCTATTAGTTCCATCGGGTTTGTCCAAATTGATTTCTGAGCATATGGTATGTTCCATGCAAACCGTGCACCTATCTTGCATCAAGATTAGAACTGGAGGTGCTCATTGCATATGAGACATGACATGGAGTCATGTGACCAAGGTGGAGAAGATCAAGATGAAGCTTGGCTCGATGGACCGGTTGCAAGAGTGAAGGGCAAGTCGGAGGCTATGAAGCGAGGGACCACGTGTGACGGTGAAGCTTGAGCAAGACTTGGCGCCGATGGACTGAGGCAACGGTGAAGAGCAAGTGAGGTCAAGATCGATGAACCAATACGGTCACGTGATGATATGAAGTGGATCATATCATTTGGTGATTGGTTGGTGCATGTGTTGCGTCAACATTGGAGGAGATGGAATGGAAAGCGCAAGGCAAAGGTATAACCTAGGGCTTTTCCATTTCACCGGTCATAGGTGTGTAGAGAAGTTTATGACCGGATTTAGGATAGATGGCCGTACTATCAAGAGGGGCAAACTTGTTTACATATCGGTCATCTAGTGCCACTTGAGCGATCTAACTTTGCATACGTGTTAGGATCGAGTGGCGTGGCAAGTTGAGAGGCTAACTCCTTTGGGAAAATGTTTGTGAAAATGCTAACACACTTGCACATGGAGGTGTACACTTGGTGGTGTTGGCACATTTACAAAGAAGGTGGAGTTCCTAGGGTTGAGAGGGGTTTGGGTTCCTCTCTCCCTCCCGCCGAGCTTGCGAGGCTAGATTCGACGCTTTTGAGAAAATTAAGTGCATATTTTATATTGCGCCGGTGGGAATTTTGGAGAAGTCGCGGGACTCACCGGACGCACTGCGTGGAGGCACCGGACGCTAGCCTTTAGCGTCCGATGTATTGTCGGGTCTGTCCAGAGTGCACCGGACGCACCGGAGTGAGTCCAGTGCTCAACGTCCGGTGTGCGGGCGGTTTGGTGACCCTCTCTGCGCATGAGTCCGGTGAGCACCGGACGCTCAGGGTGCGTCCGGTGGCTCGCGTCCGGTGACCCTGCGCGTTTTCAGACCTCTCTGAGTTTAGGATCGGTGTGCACCGGACGCGTCTGGTGGCAACTTGCTCAGTGTCCGGTGGCTCACGTCTGGTGACCCTACGAGTTTGCGGAGCTCTCTGCGCACGAGTCCGGTGTGCACCGGACGCGTCCGGTGGTGCTGTGCAGGCTAGTGACACGTGTGAAAGCCCTAGTTTGGTTTTGGATAATTGATGAAACCCTAGTACTAACCTCTATGCTAAGTGTGTGTAGACTTAATGAGGTTGGTACATGCCAAGTGATGATCTTGGTGATGATGGTGATGACCACAAGATGATCAAGTGCTCAATTTGGTAAAGAAGAAAGAGAAAAACAAAACCCTATGGAGATCCAGGCAAAGGTATTACTTAGGGTTTTGGTTTTGGTGATCAAGACACCATAGAGGGTGTGATCACATTTAGGATAGATAGTCGTACTATATAGAGGGGAATTCTTTGGCTAAGCGGTTATCAAGTGCCACTAGGTGTCATTGTTCATGTGCATGCATTTAGAACCTAGTGAGCTAACTTAACTCCTTCGAAGAAAATGATTGTGAAAACGCTAACACACGTGCACTTGTTGGTACACACGTTGTGGTGTTGGCACACTTTGAGAAGGAGGTGGAGTTTGAAGGGTAGAGAGAGGATGGGTTCCTCTCTCCCTCCCGCCGAGCCTGCTCGGCGGGAGT
Organism: Sorghum bicolor; assembly: GCF_000003195.3. Taxonomy (NCBI): domain Eukaryota; kingdom Viridiplantae; phylum Streptophyta; class Magnoliopsida; order Poales; family Poaceae; genus Sorghum; species Sorghum bicolor. The sequence goes on from NC_012877.2 coordinate 29,223,254, forward strand.
CGGCGCTTTTCGAGAAAATGAAGTGCATATTTTCTATTGCGCCGGTGGGAAATTTGGAGAAGTCGCGGGAGTGTTTCTCGCTGAGGAACACTCACCGGACGCTGGCTTAGAGGCACCGGACGCTGTGTCTGAGCATCCGGTGTGCAGGCTGCCTGGCTCAGCTAGGGTTAGGCACCGGACGCAAGCTGGAGCGTCCGGTGGTCTGAGTCCAGTATCCGCGCGTTTTGCAAACCTCTCTGGGTGTGAGTCCGGTGAGCACCGGACGCTCAGGGTGCGTCCGGTGACCCTGTGAGTTTGCGGAGCTCTCTGCGCATGAGTCCGGTGTGCACCGGACGCGTCCGGTGCTAACTTGCTCAACGTTCGGTGCACTGCAGGTGACCGTTAGATTCTGACACACAGCTGACGTTGGAGCACCGGACGCAGGTGTTGAGCATCCGGTGCCCCTTTAAGAGCGTCCGGTGACCCCGTGTTTCGCCCAGTGAAAGAGCCAATGGCTCTATTTGTTTGAGGGGCTATAAATACGTATTTGGCCGGCTTGGGGCTCACACTCTTGGCATTCTAACATACTTGACATCCTTGTGAGCCTAAGCAAACACCTCCCACTCATCTCCTTCATAGATTAAACATCTTTGTGAGATTGGGAGTGATTCCAAGTGCATTTGCTTGAGTGATTGCATCTAGTGGCACATGGGGATCGTTTTAGCTGCGGTTTTCTTGTTACTCTTGGTGGTTGCCGCCACCTAGACGGCTTGGAGCAGCGGAGGAGGATTGGCACGAGTTGGTGATTGTTCGTGGCCATCTCCCGGTGATTGTGAGAGGTTTGTGCCTACCTCGGCGGAGAGCCAAAAGGTAACTCTAGTAAAGTGCTCGTGTCATTGAGCTACCTCACTGGTGGGTAGGTTCTTGTGGTGTCCTAGTGAGGACGAGGTTCGTGCTACACCTCTTAGCCGCCGAACCACCAAGTGTTGGTCGACACAACGGGGACGTAGCGTGCCGGCAAGCACGTGAACCTCGGGAGAAAAATCGGTGTCTCAATTGTGTTTGATTGGCATTCTCCCGGTGCTTGATTGTTTATATTGGTGATTGGTTCATCCCCTACACGGCGGTATAAATATCTCATCCTATCCTTTACTTACCGCAAACTAGTGTAATTAGTTTAGTTGCTTACTTTGCCTTGTGTAGCTTAGTTCTCTAGTGTAACTTGTAGAGACTTAGCTCTTGTGTGCATAGTGATCATAGCAACTAGAATTGTTGGGTAGGTGGCTTGCAAACACCCCATTAGAGCTAGAGCAAAAAGCTTCGCTTTGTTATTTACTAACTCCTTGCTCTAGTGAGTTTGTAGAATTTTAAATAGGCTATTCACCCCTCCCCCTCTAGCCATATTAGGACCTTTCAACGTGGCTAACGCATGAGCACCGGACGCTAGGAGTTGAGCGTCCGGTGGCTCCCTGTGAGCGTACGGTGCCCTCGTGTTTTGCCCAGTGAAGGGGCAACGGCTAGTTTAGCCCTTAGGGCTATAAATAGAAGTGGTGGCCAGCCTTGGCTGGCAGAGAGCATCCTTGGGACTTAGTGTCCATGCTTGGGGAGTGCTAGAAAAGCCTCTAACTCACTTGTGCTTGCAAGAGTGCGAATCAATAGCGAGTGAGTGATTCTAGTGCGTTGCATTGAGAGATTGCATCGAGTGGCACTAGGTGTTCATGTTGCAAGCCGGTGGTGCTTGTTACTCTTGGAGGTTGCCACCTCCTAGACGGCTTGGTGGCTTGTGACTCCGTCGAAGCACGCAAGGAGATTGTGCGGTGCTCCGGAGAAGAGATTGTGAGGGGTACGGTGCTCACCCCACGGGGATCGCGAAGAGCAACTCTAGTTGAGCGAGACGTGAAGAGCGACAAGTGGTTCGGCCGGGTCAAGTGCTAGAGCTTGTGGTAAGCACTCCACGTGGGAGAGTGTGACTTGCGGGTCACCACTAGCAAGAGGACCGGCGGCAACCTTGGAGCTTGTGTCAACGGGGACGTAGCTTGGTGGCAACCAAGTGAACCTCGAAAGAAAATCATCGTGTCAACTTTGTTCTTCCCGTTGGTTTGCAAGTCCCTAACACAAGCTTGTTCTTACTTTCATATACTTGTGCTTGTGTAGTTGCTCTTGTAATTAGTTAGCTTGTGTAGCTTGCTAGTTACCTTCTTGCTTGTGTAGCTAGAAGTAGTTCCCTTACGTGACTAATTTGGTTTGTGTAACCTTGTTAGTCACATTGCTTAGTTTGTGTAGCTAAGTACTTTTGTGCTCTCTAATTTGGCATTGGTTGCCTTGTTGTTGAGCTTTGCTAGTGAGCTTACGAGCTTTGTGCTTTTGCTTACTAGTTGTGTAGAAGCTCCCCGGTTTGCAAAGTACTAGTGGCATAGGTTTGTGTGACCTTACTCCTAGAATTGGTTAGGCGAGCTCTTGCTAAGGTTGCACCTTGTTTCCTTGTTTAGGATCTTTTACAAGGTGCTAGAGAACTTAGATAGAGGGGTGTAGTCTTGGCTAAACCGATAGTTTTAATTCTGCTTTTGTTTCGGTTAGCCGGCGTAATAATTTTTAGAAAGGACTATTTAGCCCCCCTCTAGTCCGCCATCTCGACCCTTCAGTGCTTCCACAATGATTTCTGACCCTATGGTGCATTAGGCGCAAACCGTGCACCTATCTACCACTAAAACTAACATTGTCTCTAAATAGACCCAAGCGATAATCCATATGACACATGTCATCTAGGAATTCAATTGGGTGCGTCTAAATGGATTTCTGAGCATATGGTACGTTCCATGCAAACCATGCACCTATCTTGCATCAAGATTAGCACTATCTCCAAACAGATCGAAAAGAGCTTCCACTTAAGCCTCCTCACCTAAGATTATTATCTGGTGCTTCTACAATGGTTTCTGAGCCTATGGTGCATTATGCGCAAACCATGCACCAATCTTGCACCTAAACTAACACTGACTCTAAACGGACCGAAGCGAGATTCCATATGACACACATCATTTAGGAGTTCTATCGGGTGCGTCCAAATTGATTTATGAGAATATGGTACATTCCATGCAAACCGTACACCTATCTTGCATCAAGATTAGCACTATCTCCAAACAGATAGAACCGAGCTTTCACTTGAGCCTCTTCACCTAGGAGTACCATTGGGAACTTCTACAACAATTTCTGATCCTATGGTGCACTGGGCACAAACCACGTGCCTATCTTGCACCGAAACTAATACTATCTCCAACTGGACCGAACCGAGATTCCATATGACACACTTCATCTATTAGTTCCATCAGGTGCATCTAGCAGTTCCTTCGAGTGTGTCCAAATTGATTTTTGAGCATATGGTACGTTCCATGCAAACCGTGCGCCTAAATTGCATCAAGATTAGAACTATCTTCACTAAGGAGTACCACTAGGTGCGTCCAAAATGGTTTCTTAGACTATGGTACATTATGTGCCAACCGTGCACCTATCTTGCACCGAAACTAACACTATCTCCAAATAGACCAAAGCAAGATTCCATATGACACACATCATCTAGGAGTTCTATCGGGTGTGTCCAATTATGATTTTTGATCATATGGTATGTTCCATGCAAACCATGCACCTATCTTGCATCAAGATTAACACTATATCAAAATAGACCAAACCGAGCTTTCACTTGAGCCTCTTCATCTAGGCATACCATCGAGTGCTTCCACAATGGTTTTTGACCCTATGGTGCATTAGGTGCAAACCGTGCAAATATCTTGCACTGAATCTAACATTGTCTCTAAATAGACCAAAGCGAGACTCCATACGACACACATCATCTAAGAGTTCTGTTGGGTGCATCCAAATTGATTTCTAAGCATATGGTTTATTCCATGCAAACCGTGCACCCATCTTACATCAAGATTAGCACTATCTCAAAAGAGACCGAACCAAGCTTCCACTTCAGCCTCTTCACCTAGGAGTATCATCAGGTGCTTCCACAATGGTTTCTGAGCCTATGGTGCATTAGGCGCAAACAATGCACCTATCTTGCACCAAAACTAACATTGTCTCTAAACAGACCAAAGCGAGATTCTATATGACACACATTATCTAGGAGTTCTATCGGGTGTGTCGAAATTGATTTTCGAGCATATGGTACGTTCCATGCAAACCGTGCACCTATATTGCATTAAGATTAGCACTATGTCCAAACCGAGCTTCCACTTGAGCCCCTTTACCTAGGAGTACCATCGCGTGCGTCCTAAATGTTTTCTTAGCTCTAGCGCATTAGGTGCAAACCGTGCACCTATCTTGCACCAAAACTAACACTATCTCCAAATAGACCAAAGTGAGATTCCATATGACATATGTCATTAAGAGTTCTATTAGTTGTGTCTAAATTAATTTCTGAGCATATGGTACGTTCCATGCAAACCAAGCACCTATCATGCATCAAAATTAGCACTATCTCCAAACAGACCAAACCGAGCTTCCACTTGAGCCTCTTCACCTAGGAGTCTCATCGGGTGCTTCCACAATGGTTTCTGAGCCTATGGTGCATTAGGCGCAAACTGTGCACCTATCTTGCATCGAAACTAACACTGTCTATAAATGTATTGGAGCGAGATTCCATATGACACACATCATCTAGGAGTTCTATTGGGTGTGTCCGAAATGGTTTCTGAGCAGATGGTATGTTCCATGTAAACCGTGCATCTATCTTGCTTCAAGATTAGCACTATCTTCAAACAGACCAAACCGAGCTTTCACTTGAGCCTTTTCACCTAGGAGTACCATAGGGTGCTTAGACAATGGTTTCTCATCCTATGGTGCATTAGTTGCAAACCATACACCTATCTTGCAACGAAACTCAAACTATCTCCAAACAGACCAAAGCAAGATTCCATATGACACACGTCGTTTAGAAGTTCCATCAGGTGCTTCTAGCAGTTCCATCGGGTGTGTCCAAATTGATTTCTAAGCATATGGTGCGCCTATCTTGAATCATGATTAGAACTATCTCCAAATAGACCGAACCAAGCTTCCCCTTGGGCCTCTTCACCAAGGAGTACCATCGGGTGCGTCCAAAATGGTTTCTTAGATTATTGTGCCGTATGTGCAAATCGTGCACCTATCTTACATCAAAACTAACGCTATCTCCAAATGGACCGAAGCAAGATTCCATGACACACATCATCTAGGAGTTCTATCGGGTGTCCAAATTGATTTCCGAGCATATGATATGTTCCACGTAAACCATGCACCTATCTTGCCTCAAGATTAGCACTATCTCGAAACAAACCAAACCAAACTTTCACTTGAACCTCTTCACCTAAAAGTACCATTGGGTGCTTCCACAATGATTTCTGACCCTATGGTGCATTAGGCACAAATGGTGCACCTATCTTGCACTGAAACTAACATTGTCTCTAAATAGACCCAAGCGAGAATCCATATGGCACATGTCATCTAGGAGTTCTATTGAGTGCGTCCAAATGGATTTCTGAGCATATGGTACGTTCCATGCAAACCATGCACCTATCTTGCATCAAGATTAGCACTATCTCCAAACATCAAAAAGAGCTTCCACTTGAGCCTCTTCACCTAGGAGTATTATCGGGTGCTTCTACAATGGTTTCTGAGCCAATGGTGTATTATGTGCAAACCATGCACCAATCTTGCACCTAAACTAACACTGACTCCAAACAGACCGAAGCGAGATTCCATATGACACACATAATCTAGGAGTTCTATCGGGTGCGTACAAATTGATTTATGAGAATATGGTACATTCCATGCAAACCGTACACCTATCTTGCATCAAGATTAGCACTATCTCCAAATAGATAGAACTGAGCTTTCACTTGAGCCTCTTCACCTAGGAGTACCATTAGAAACTTCTACAACAGTTTCTGAGCCTATGGTGCACTAGGCACAAACCACGCACCTATCTTGCACCAAAACTAATACTATCTCCAACTGGACCGAACCGAGATTCCATATGACACACTTCATCTATTAGTTCCATTAGGTGCATCTAGCAGTTCCATTGGGTGTGTCCAAATTGATTTCTGAGCATATGGTACGTTCCATGCAAACCGTGCGTCTATCTTGCATCAAGATTAGAACTATCTCTAAACAGACTGAACCAAGCTTCCACTTGAGCCTCTTCACCAAGGAGTACCACCAGGTGTGTCCAAAATGGTTTCTTAGACTATGGTGCATTATGTGCAACTGTACACCTACCTTGCACCGAAACTAACACTATCTCCAAATGGACTGAAGCAAGATTCCATATGACACACATCATCTAGGAGTTCTATCTGTTGTGTCCAAATTGATTTTTGAGCATATGGTATGCTCCATGCAAACCATGCACCTATCTTGCATCAGGATTAGCACTATATCAAAATAGACCAAACCAAGCTTACACTTGAGCCTATTCACCTAGGAGTACCATCGAATGCTTCCACAATGGTTTCTGACCCTATGGTGCATTAGGTGCAAACCGTGCACCTATCTTGCACTGAAACTAACATTGTCTCTAAATAGACCAAAGCGAGACTCCATATGACACACATCTTCTAAGAGTTCTGTTGGGTGCATCCAAATTGATTTCTAAGCATGTGGTATATACCATGCAAACTGTGCACCTATCTTACATCAAGATTAGCACTATCTCAAAAGAGACCGAACCAAGCTTCCACTTCATCCTCTTCACCTAGGAGTATCATCGGGTGCTTCCACAATGGTTTCTGAGCCTATGGTGCATTAGGCGCAAACAATGCACCTATCTTGCACCAAAAATAATATTGTCTCCAAACAGACCGAAGCAAGATTCTATATGACACACATTATCTAGGAGTAATATCGGGTGCATCGAAATTGATTTCCAAGCATATAGTACGTTCCCTGCAAACCGTGCACCTATCTTGCATCAAGATTAGAACTATCTCCAAACCGAGCTTCCAGTTGAGCCCCTTTACCTAGGAGTACCATCATGTGCGTCCAAAATGTTTCTTAGCCTATGGTGCGATAAGCACAAACTATGTACCTATCTTGCACCAAAACTAACTCTATCTCCAAAGAGAACGAAGTGAGATTCTATATGACACACATCATCTAGGTGTTCCACTAGGAGATTTCTAAGCATATGGTACGTTACATGCAATTCGTGCACCTATCTTGCATCAAGATTAGCACTATATCCAAACAAACCAAACTTAGCTTCCACTTGAGCACCTTTACCTAGGAGTATCATCGGGTGCATCCAAAATGGTTTCTTAGCCTAAGATGCATTAGGCGCAAATCTTGTACCTATCTTGCACCAAAACTAACTATGTCTCCGAACAGACTGAAGCGAGATTTTATATGGCAGTCATCTAGGAGTTCAATTGGGCGCGTCCAAATGGATTTCTTAGCATATGGTACGTTCCTTACAAATCGTGCACCTATCTTGCATCAAGATTAGCACTATCTCCAAACAGATCGAACCAAGCTTCCTCTTGAGCCTTCACCTAGGAGTAACATCGTGTGCTTCCAGTAGTTTCTGAGCCTATGGTGCATTATGCGCAAATTGTGCACCAATCTTGCACCAAAACTAACAGTCTCCAAATAGACCGAAGTGAGATTCAATATGACACACATCATCTAGGAGTTCTATCGGGTGTGTCCAAATTGATTTCCGACAATATACTATCTTAAACTGGACCGAAGCGAGATTCCGTATGACACACTTCAGCTAGTAGTTCCATTGGGTGCGTCTAGTAGTTCTCGGGTGTGTCCAAATTGATTTATATGCATATGGTACGTTCCATGCAAACCGTGAGCCTATCTTGCATCAAGATTAGAACTATCTCCAAACAGACCAAACCAAGCTTACACTTGAGCCTCTTCACCAAGGTGTACCACTGGGTGCGTCCATAATGGTTTCTTAGACTATGGTGCATTAGGTGCAAACCGTGCACCTATCTTGCACCAAAACTAACACTATTTCCAAATGGACCGAAGCAAGATTACATATGACACACATCATCTAGGAGTTCTATCGGGTGTGTCCAAATTGATTTCTGAACTTATGGTATGTTCCGTGCAAACCGTGCACCTATCTTGCATCAAAATTAACACTATATTGAAATAGACCAAACCAAGCTTTCACTTGAGTCTCTTCACCTAGGAGTACCATTGGGTGCTTCCACAATGGTTTCTGACCCTATGGTGCATTAGGCGCAAAACGTGCACCTATCTTGCACTAAAACTAACATTTTCTACAACTAGACCAAAGCGAGACTCCATGTGACACACATCATCTAAAAGTTCTATTGGGTGCGTACAAATTGATTTCTAAGCATATGGTACGTTCCATGCAAACTGTGCACCTATCTTACATCAAGATTAGCACTATCTCCAAACAGACCGAACCGAGCTTCCACATCGGGTGCTTCCACAATGGTTTCTGAGCCTATGGTGCATTAGGCACAAACTGTGCACCTATCTTGCACCGAAACTAACATTGTCTCCAAACGGACCGAAGCGAGATTCTATATGACACACATTATCTAGGAGTTCTATTGGGTGCGTCGAAATTGATTTCCGAGCATATGGTACGTTCCATGCAAACCGTGCACCTATATTGCATCAAGATTAGCACAATCTCCAAACCGAGCTTCCACTTGAGCCCCTTTACCTAGGAGTACCATCGTGTGCGTCCTAAATGTTTTCTTAGCCTCTAGTGCATTAGGCACAAACCGTGCACCTATCTTGCACCAAAACTAACATTGTCTTCAAATAGACCGAAGTGAGATTCCATATGACATATGCCATTAAGAGTTCTATTAGTTGTGTCTAAATTAATTTCTGAGCATATGGTACGTTCCATGCAAACCAAGCACCTATCATGCATCAATATTAGCACTATCTCCAAACAGACCAAACCGAGCTTCCACTTGAGCCTTTTCACCTAGGAGTATCATCGGGGTGCTTCCAAAATGGTTTCTGAGCCTATGTTGCATTAGGCGCAAACCGTGCACCTATCTTTCATCGAAACTAACACTGTCTACAAATGTACTGGAGCGAGATTCCATATGACACACATCATCTAGGAGTTCTATTGGGTGCGTCCAAATTGATTTCTGAGCAGATGGTATGTTCCATGTAAACCATGCATCTGTCTTGCTTCAAGATTAGCATTATCTTCGAACAGACCAAACCGAGCTTTCACTTGAACCTCTTCACCTAGGAGTACCAATGGCTGCTTGGACAATGGTTTCTGATCCTATGGTGCATTAGTTGCAAACCGTGCACCTATCTTGCAACGAAACTCACACTGTCTCCATACAGACCAAAGCGAGATTCCATATGACACACGTCATTTAGGAGATCTATTGGGTGCTTCCAAATTGACTTCCGAGCATACGGTACATTCCATGCAAACCATGCACCTACCTTGCATCAAGATTAGCACTATCTCCAAACCGAGCGTCCACTTGAGCCCCTTTACCTAAAAGTACCGTCACGTGCGTCCAAATCTACCTAGGAGTTTCATCGGGTGCCTCCAAATAGATTTCTAAGCATATGCTACGTTCCATGCAATTCGTGCACCTATCATGCATCAAGATTAGCACTATCTCCAAACCAAGCTTCCACTTGAGCCCCTTTACCTAGGAGTACCATCGCGTGCGTCCAAAATGGTTTATTAGTCTATGGTGCATTAGGCACAAACTGTGTACCTATCTTGCACCTAAACAAACTGTCTCCAAATAGACCGAAGCAAGATTCCATATGACACTTGTCATCTGGAAGTTCTATTGGGTGCGTCTAATTGGATTTCTGAGCATATGGTACGTTCCATGCACACCATGCACCTATCTTGCATCAAGATTAGCACTATCTCCAAACAGATCGAACCAAGCTTCCACTTAAGCCTCTTGACCTAGGAGTATGATCGGGTGCTTCCACAATGGTACCTAAGCTTATGGTGCATTATGCGCAAACCGTGCATCAATCTTGCACCTAGACTAACACTAACTCCAAATGGACCGAAGCGAGATTCCATATGACACATCATCTAGGAGTTCTATCAGGTGCGTCGAAATTGTTTTCTGAGAATATGCTACGTTCTATGCAAACCGTACACCTATCTTGCATCAAGATTAGCACTATCTCCAAACAGACAGAATCGATCTTTCACTTGAGCCTCTCACCTAGGCGTACCATCGGGAACTTCTACAACAGTTTGTGAGCCTATGGTGCACAGGGCATAAACAACGCACCTATCTTGCTTCGAAACTAATTCTATCTCCAACTAGACCGAACCGAGATTCCATATGATACACTTCATCTATTAGTTCCATCAGGTGCATCTAGCAATTCCATCGGGTGTGTCCAAACGGATTTCTAAGCACATGGTACATTCCATACAAACCGTGCACCTATCTTGCATCATGATTAGCACTATCTCTGATGAGGACATCAGCACCATCTATACATCCACACCTACACCCACACCATCGCCAACACCACTTGGCCCTCTTACTCGTGCCTGTGCCCGTCAGCTGAATCATCAAGTAAGTTTATTCTTAAACTCTTGTCCATCATATTTAGACAATGGCGACACGTGCACTCTTGTTTTGCTTAGGAATGATGGAGAGGACCAGAAGCATAGGGGATTGGTGTAGGCTGGATTTGGACAGCAAGACAGCACCAACTTACAACAACCGCCATGACTTCATACAGAGTCCATTTTAAGTATGCAAGCACTTGATGGAAAACTCGTCAAGTATATTTTTAGATGGATCTCAATTCAAGTTCACAGCAACTATGAGGCGGCCGCAATTGTCTAATAACTCCACGGACCTTTTCTTCGGATACATACTTTTAGAGCATGCTTCGGTCAATAAGGATCTCATGTTTCGGTCAATAAGGATCTCATGCAACCAAGCAATGGTTGCCTTTATTTCTCTGTTATTTTTAGAGTGTCGAGAGTGCCGCCTAGCTTTGCTCTCTCTTGTATTTATGGCTCCTACATGCCACCACAACAATCTGGGTTTTGTTTAATCGAGTTAGCCATTTGCTACCGCCTTTCAGCGCGCGTGTTGGATAAACCGCCCGTCTGATTGTAAAAGGAACCCCACCATCTTGTGATTTCAGATTGAAAGCTCAATATATATATATATTGCAATTGTGATTGTTCATTGTGTTCTTGCTTGTTCTTCGATTGCTTGCAGGACGAGTGCCCTCGTGGCCGGGTCGCGCACCACAAGAACGCAGCGATCCTTGGAGTCGGTGTATCGGTTGCTAAGGCGCATCATCCTAGGATGGTTGTATTCGGATCGTGAACGTCGTCTCCTTCCACTAAATCAAAGTTATCCATCTCCACCAAAAAGATCGGGACACCCTCGTTCTTATTATGTGGTAATCAGAGCAAGGTTTGATTGGTGAGAGATTTTAGTTTGCAATTTTTTTCCTATAGTCCAGAAAAGCCAAAAAAAAATTTTAGTTTCATTCCCAACATCCTATAGACCCATTGAGCCTTTTACTAGTACTACTTAGTTCAGGCAAGTTGTGTTTGATTTACATCGGTTGAGTCGAATTGTTGGTCTTGGGTTTAGACTTTTAGAGTTTCGAGTTCTTGGCACGTTTTAGTCACTGCCCATCGTATAATCTCTGCTGCAATCACTATTATCATATACATTTGGAATGTCTGAACTATCATCACCACCCTACTTGTGCACCGTGTAAACTCCATCCACCAGTTTATCTTTTCACTTGTACGCACCCCTATATTTTTAGGCGCATGCACCCTTTCACTTCAACCCATGAGCATGCTATGATTAACCACCACCTCCTGCAAGCTCTTTTCTACCATCCATACATCCTATTATAAGCGCTAGCGCACATTCTATTTTCAGCATCCTATTGCAACCACCAGATTTGTTCCACATTTGCGCATCTAATTTTAGAACATTCCATTGTTCCATCCACTTCCAGCAGCGCGCATCCTTTTGCCTGTCCTCCACTCTTCTTTCACATTATATTTTTAGCATCCCCATTGCAATAAGTACTACTGCAGCACCATATCACCATCACAATTTGCTAGTTGTATTTTTGTCACACTAAAGGCATTGTGCGTATTCTGAAATCTAATCCATCAAAATTTAGATTTGTTTTAGTTGAGCAAAGTAAAAGAAAAAAAAACAGAAAGAAACAAAAAAACAATCAAAAAAAGAGTAAAAAAACGAAAGAAAAAAAAACGAAAGAAAAGAAAGGAAGAGGAAAAGAAGGGGAGTTATCTCTTGTTGTCCTTATTATTGTTCCTACTGTACTGTGACTTTGTTTGTGTCTAGGCTCGCGTCTCTAGCACGGTCTAGCCTAGGACCAGCATAGCACCACCGTTGAATGATTTCTCAACCTGCTTTTGTAACTAATGTGGTGTTAGTATTTCCTTGCTACTTTCAGCCTTCCTATAGCTCCACAAATTCGACTATAGCTTGACAGGGATTGATGTTGCGGCACCGGTACACTTGCTTCTTAGGTTGAGTTGCTGAATTGTTGGCTGCTGCCCCCTCCTGTTGAGTTTGGTAAGAACAGGTGAGAACATGCACGGACAAGTGTTGAGAGTGAGAGGATTATAATAACCACATCCTAGTAGCATTAGGGCAGTTTTTCTTTCACTTTTTTTTGTCTCCTCTCTTGTGATCATGCCAGGAGAATCAGATCCAACCCCAGATCCAACCCCACCGCAATCACCACGGACAAAGACCTTTATGCAACACTTCGAACGCAAAGTAAGGGAGCACACTAATGGCCTCAATGAGGATGTACAGGTGACCAATGAAAAGGTTGGGCAATTGGAGACAGTCCAAATAGCCACCACCAGCAAGCTTACAAGGTTGGAGGCATCTATTGTTCGTATGGACAAAAGCCTTGCTGCCCTTCTGAACCGTTTTAATGACTTCCACATGAAACACAAAGAGAAGCATAATGAAGATGAAGAGCGAGTCGAAGATAATTATGATGATGATTATACTACTGATACTGAACATGATGATCGTGACACTCGTGATCGGCGTCGCCTACGCCATAATCGAAGTGGTATGGGTGGTCACCGTCGACGTGAGGTACCCAACAATACTGATTTTCAGCAAGATTAAATTTAAAATACCTCCTTTTGATGGTAAGTATGACCCTGATGCATATATTTCTTGGGAAATTGCTATTGAACAAAAGTTTGCATGTCATGAGTTTCCTGAGAATACACGTGTTAGGGCTGCTACTAGCGAGTTTAGTAACTTTGCTACTGTTTGGTGGAATGAACATGTCAAGAAAAATCCTAATAACATACCACAAACTTGGAATGCTTTAAAACGAATCATGAGGGCTAGATTTGTTCCTTCTTACTATGCACGAGATTTGTTACATAAATTACAACAACTGAGACAGGGAGCTAAAACTGTAGAAGAATATTATCAAGAATTGTAAATGGGTATGTTGCGTTGTAATATAGAAGAGGACGAGGAACCTGCTATGGCTAGGTTTTTGGGTGGACTAAACCGTGAAATTCAGGACATACTTGAATATAAAGATTACAATAACATAACCCATTTGTTTCATCTTGCGTGTAAAGCTGAAAGGGAAGTTCAGGGACGATATGCTAGTACCAAGAATAGTATTTCTGCAGGGAAGACTAATTCATGGCAGCCCCGCACGACTACTACTCCACCTACACGTGCTCCTATGCCTTCACAAAGCAACATGTCTCGTGCTAATCCAGCAAACTCAGTGGCAAAGACGATTCAAAATCCTACTGCAAGTGCTTCATCCATGGCGTCTACAGGTAGAACAAGAGACATTCAGTGTCTCCGATGCAAGGGATATGGACATGTGATGCGTGAATGTCCCAGCAAGCGTGTTATGATCGTCAAAGATGATGGTGAGTGCTCATCTGCTAGTGATTTTGATGAAGATACACTTGCATTGCTTGCAGCTGACCATGCAGGTAGTGAACAACATTTCGAAGAACATATTAATGCTACTGAAGCAGACCGCTATGAGAGCCTTATTGTGCAGCGTGTGCTTAGTGCACAAATGGAGAAGGCAGAGCAAAATCAGCGACATACATTGTTTCAAACAAAGTGTGTCATCAAAGAGCGTTCATGTCGCATGATCATTGATGGAGGTAGCTGCAACAACTTGGCCAGCAGCGACATGGTGGAGAAGCTTGCGCTTACCACTAACCCACACCCACATCCATATTATATTCAATGGCTGAACAATAGTGGCAAGGCAAAGGTAACTAGACTTGTGCGAATCAATTTTTCCATTGGGTCGTATAAAGATGTTGTTGAATGTGATGTTGTGCCTATGCAAGCTTGCAATATTCTGCTAGGTAGACCTTGGCAATTTGATAGAGATTCTATGCATCATGGAAGAACAAATCAGTATTCTTTTCTGTATCATGATAGAAAAATTGTTTTACACCCTATGTCTCCTGAGGCGATTATGCAAAATGATGTGGCTCAGGCTACAAAAGCAAAAAGAGAGAGGAATACTAAACCAGTCATAGATAGGAAAGATGGGATCAAATTGAAAGGGAATTGTTTGCTTGCTACTAAGTCTGATATTAATAAGTTGAATGCATCCACTTCTACTATTTATGCTTTAGTATGCAAAGATGCATTAATTTTCCTTCACGATGTGCTGCATTCTTTGCCTCCGGAGGTTGCTGACATTTTGCAGGAGTATTCTGATGTGTTTCCAACTGAAATGCCACCGGGGCTACCACCACTTCGAGGGATTGAGCACCAGATTGACTTGATTCCCGGTGCTTCATTGCCCAACCGTGCACCATACAGGACCAATCCAGAAGAAACAAAAGAGATTCAGCGGCAAGTGCAAGAACTACTCGACAAAGGTTATGTGCGTGAGTCTCTTAGTCCTTGTGCTGTTCCTGTTATTTTAGTGCCTAAAAAAGATGGATCATGGCGTATGTGTGTGGATTGTCGAGCTATCAATAATATTACTATTAGATATCACCATCCTATTCCACGCTTAGATGACATGCTTGATGAACTAAGTGGTGCTGTTGTATTTTCCAAAGTTGACATGCGTAGTGGTTACCACCAGATTCGTATGAAATTGGGAGATGAATGGAAAACCGCTTTCAAAACTAAATTCGGTTTGTATGAGTCATGCCTTTTGGTTTAACTAATGCACCGAGTACCTTCATGAGACTAATGAACGAGGTTTTGCGTGCCTTCATTGGAAGATTTGTTGTTGTTTATTTTGATGATATATTAATTTACAGCAAATCTATGGATCAACATCTTGATCAGTTACGTGCTGTTTTTCAAGCTCTACGAGATGCACGCTTATTTGGTAATATTGAGAAGTGCATGTTTTGCACAGATCGAGTTTCTTTTCTTGGCTACAGGGAATTGAGGTTGACAAATCCAAGGTGGAAGCGATACAAGGGTGGCCAAAACCAAAGAGCGTCACCCAGCTACGGAGTTTTCTAGGACTTGCTGGGTTCTATCGTCGCTTTGTGCAGGATTTCAGCACCATTGCTGCACCATTGAATGAGCTTACAAAGAAGGGAGTGCACTTTTCTTGGAGCACAGCACAAGAGAATGCTTTCAACATGTTGAAAGATAAGTTGACACATGCACCTCTTCTCCAACTTCCTGATTTTAACAAAACTTTTGAACTTGAATGTGATGCTAGTGGAATTGGTTTGGGTGATGTTTTGTTACAAGAAGGAAAACCCATTGCATATTTTAGTGAGAAACTAAGTGGGCCTATTCTAAATTATTCTACTTATGATAAAGAATTGTATGCTCTTGTGCGAACATTAGAAACATGGCAACATTATTTGTGGCCCAAAGAATTTGTCATACATTCTGATCATGAATCGTTAAAGCATATTCGTAGCCAAGGAAAACTGAACCGTAGACACGCTAAGTGGGTTGAATTCATTGAATCTTTTCCGTATGTCATCAAACACAAGAAAGGAAAAGAGAATATCATTGCTGATGCTTTATCTAGGAGATATACCTTGTTGACACAACTCGACCATAAGATCTTTGGATTGGAAACAGTTAAAGAACAATATGTGCATGATGATGATTTTAAAGATGTGTTTTTGCATTGTAAGGATGGGAAGGCATGGAATAAATTTGTTGTAAATGATGGTTTTGTGTTTAGAGCTAATAAGCTATGCATTCCAGCTAGCTCTGTTTGTTTGTTGTTGCTACAGGAAGCACATGGAGGTGGTTTGATGGGACATTTTGGGGCAAAGAAGACGGAGGACATACTGGCTGGTCATTTCTTTTGGCCAAAGATGAGGAGAGATTTATTGCTCGCTGCACGACATGTCAAAAGGCCAAGTCACGCTTAAATCCACACTGTTTGTACATGCCACTACCTGTTCCTAGCATTCCTTGGGAAGATATTTCTATGGATTTTGTGTTGGGATTGCCAAGAACTAGGAAGGGTCGTGATAGTGTTTTTGTGGTTGTGGATAGATTTTCTAAGATGGCACACTTTATACCTTGTCATAAGACTGATGACGCCACACATATTGCTGATTTGTTCTTTCGAGAAGTTGTTCGTTTGCATGGTGTTCCAAACATAATTGTTTCTGATCGAGTTGCTAAATTTCTTAGCCACTTTTGGAGAACTTTATGGGCTAAACTGGGGACAAAACTTTTATTTTCTACCACTTGTCATCCCCAAACTGATGGTCAAACTGAAGTTGTAAATAGAACTTTGTCTACTATGTTAAGGGCAATTTTAAAGAACAATATTAAAATGTGGGAAGATTGTTTGCCCATATTGAGTTTGCTTATAATCATTCACTGCATTCTACTACAAAGATGTGCCCATTTGAGATTGTTTATGGCCTGCTACCACGTGCTCCAAGTGATTTAATGCCTTTGCCAACTTTCAAAAAATTGAATTTTGATGCTAAGCAACGTGCTGAATTGATGTTAAAACTGCATGAAACAACAAAAGAAAACATAGAGCGCATGAATGCTAAGTATAAGATTGCTGGTGATAAAGGTAGAAGGAAATTGATTTTTGAACCTGGAGATTTGGTTTGGTTGCATTTGAGAAAGGATAGGTTTCCTGAGTTGAGAAAATCTAAATTGATGCCTAGAGCTGCTGGACCATTTAAAGTGCTACAACAAATTAATGAGAATGCATATAAGCTTGATCTTCCTACAGATTTTGGGGTTAGTCCCACATTTAACATTGCAGATTTGAAGCCATATTTGGGTAAGGGAGATGAGCTTGAGTCGGGGACGACTCAAATGCAAGAAGGGGAGGATGATGAGGACATCAGCACCATCTATACATCCACACCTACACCCACACCATCGCCAACACCACTTGGCCCTCTTACTCGTGCCCGTGCCCGTCAACTGAACAATCAAGTAAGTTTATTCTTAAACTCTTGTCCATCATATTTAGACAATGGAGACACGTGCACTCTTGTTTTGCTTAGGAATGATGGAGAGGACCAGAAGCATAGGGGATTGGCGTAGGCTGGATTTGGACAGCAAGACAGCACCAACTTACAACAACCGCCATGACTTCATACAGAGTCCATTTTAAGCATGCAAGCACTTGATGGAAAACTCGTCAAGTATATTTTTAGATGGATCTCAATTCAAGTTCACAGAAGCTATGAGGCGGCCGCAATTGTCTAATAACTCCACAGACCTTTTCTTCGGATACCTACTTTTAGAGCATGCTTCGGTCAATAAGGATCTCATGTTTTGGTCAATAAGGATCTCATGCAACCAAGCAATGGTTGCCTTTATTTCTCTGTTATTTTTAGAGTGTCGAGAGTGCCGCCTAGCTTTGCTCTCTCTTGTATTTATGGCTCCTACATGCCACCACAACAATCTGGGTTTTGTTTAATCGAGTTAGCCATTTGCTACCGCCTTTCAGCGCGCGTGTTGGATAAACCGCCGGTGTGATTGTAAAAGGAACCCCACCATCTTGTGATTTCAGATTGAAAGCTCAATATATATATATTGCAATTGTGATTGTTCATTGTGTTCTTGCTTGTTCTTCGATTGCTTGCAGGACGAGTGCCCTCGTGGCCGGGTCGCGCACCACAAGAACGCAGCGATCCTTGGAGTCGGTGTATCGTTTGCTAAGGCGCATCATCCTTGGATGGTTGTAGTCGGATCGTGAACGTCGTCTCCTTCCACTAAATCGAAGTTATCCACCTCCACCAAAAAGATCGGGACACCCTCCTTCTTATTAATCTCCAAACAGATCGAACCAAGCTTCCACTTGAGCCTCTTCACCTAGAAGTATCATTGGGTGCTTCCACAATGGTTCTGAGCCTATGGGGCATTATGCGCAAACCGTGCACCAATCTTGCACCTAAACTAACACTATCTCCAAACAAACCGAAATGAGATTCCATATGACACACATCATCTAGGAGTTCTATTGGATGCATCCAAATTGATTTCCGAGAATATGGTACATTCCATGCAAACCGTACACCTATCTTGCATCAAGATTAGCAGAATCTCCAAACAAACTGAATGGAGCTTTCACTTGAGCCTCTTCACCTAGGAGTACCATCGGGAACTTCCACAATGGTTTCTAAGCCTATGGTGCACTCGGTGCAAATCATGCACCTATCTTGCACCGATACTAATACTATCTCCAACTGGACCGAAGCGAGATTCCATATGACACACTTCATCTAGTAGTTCTATCGGGTGCTTCTAGCAGTTCCATCGGGTGTGTCGAAATTGATTTCTAAGCATATGGTATGTTCCATGCAAACCATGCGCCTATATTGCATCAAGATTAGAACTATCTCCAAATAGACCAAACCAAGCTTCCACTTGAGCCTCTTCACCAAGGAGTACCATCGGGTGCGTCCAAAATGGTTTCTTAGATTATGGTGCATTTGGTGCAAACCATGTACCTATCTTACATCAAAACTAACACTATAACCAAATGGACCAAAGCAAGATTCCATATGACACACATCATCTAGCAGTTCTATCCGGTGTGTCCAAATTGATTTCTGAGCATATGGTATGTTCCACGCAAACCATGAACCTATCTTGCCTTAAGATGAGCACTATCTCAAAACAGACCAAACCGAGATTTCACTTGAGCCTCTTCACCTAGGAGTACTATCAGGTGCTTCCACAATGATTTCTGACCCTATGGTGCATTAGGCGCAAACCGTGCACCTATCTTGCACTGAAACTAACTTTGTCTCTAAATAGATCAAAGCGAGACTCCATATGAGACACATCATCTAAGAGTTCCATTGGGTGTGTCCAATCTGATTTTTGAGCATATGGTATGTTCCACGCAAACCATGCACCTATCTTACATTAAGATTACCACTATCTCCAAGTAGACCGAACTAAGCTTCCACTTTAGCCTCTTCACCTAGGAGTATCATCGGGTGCTTCCACAATGGTTTCTGAGACTATGGTGCATTAGGCGCAAACCGTGCACCTATCTTGCACCGAAACTAACATTGTCCCCCAACAGACCAAAGCGAGCTTCCATATGACACACATTATCTATGAGTTCTATCGGGTGCATCCAAATTGAATTCCGAGCATATAGTATGTTCCATGCAAACCGTGCACCTATCTTGCTTCAAGATTAGAACTATCTCCAAACCAAGCTTTCACTTGAGCCCCTTTACCTAGGAGTACCATCGCGTGCGTCCAAAATGGTTCCTTAGCCTATGGTGCATTAGGCACAAACCGTGCAGCTATGTTGCACCAAAACTAACACTATCTCCAAAGAGACTGAAGCGAGATTCTATATGACACATGTCATCTAGGAGTTCTATTGGGTGCGTCCAAATGGATTTCTAAGCATATGGTATGTTCCATGCAAACCATGCACCTATCTTGCTCAAGATTAGCACTATCTCCAAATAGATCGAACCGAGCTTCAACTTGAGCCTCTCCACCTAGGAGTATTATCGGGTGCTTCCACAATGGTTTCTGAGCTTATGGTGCATTATGCGCAAACCATGCATCAATCTTGCACCTAAACTAACGCTGACTCCAAATGGACCGAAGCGAGATTCCATATGACACACATCATCTAGGAGTTCTATCAGGTACGTCCAAATTGATTTATGAGAATATGGTACGTTCCATGCAAACCCTACACCTATCTTGCATCAAGATTAGCTCTATCTCCAAAGTCCAAACAGACCAAACTGAGCTTTCACTTGAGCCTCTTCACCTAGGAGTACCATCGGGAAGTTCCACAACGGTTTCTGAGCCTATGGTGCACTGGGCACAAACTATGCACCTATCTTGCACTGAAACTAATACTATCTCCAACTGGACCGAAGAGAGATTGCATATGACACACTTCATCTAGTAGTTCCATCGTGTCGACGAAAGCTAGTCGGCAGTCTACCTTGGGGTATACCCACGGTAGTAGTTTATCGGCAGACAGGTGCGCAAGCTACGAACTCGATGGTGACGCAAGACACAGACAAGGTTTTTATCCAGGTTCGGCCGCCGTGTGGGCGTAATACCTACGTCCTGCGTCTGATTGTATTGGATTGAGTTGAGTTGAGATGAGATGTCTATGGGGGGTCCCTTGCCTCTCTTTATATAGTCTAGAGGGCAGGGTTACAGATCTGGAAACTAATCCTAGTCGATTACAATTGCCATAGATAGCATGATATCAATTCCTATTCTAACCGACTAGAATCCTGCTTGGTCTCCACATCTTGTTTCCTTGCGCGAGACTCCGGGTAGTTGGATCAAGCCCCGCGTCTTCCTCGTGATGGACCAAGTCTCTTGGTCCAAGTCTAGCCGTAAGGGTATAGGGGTTTATACCCCCACAGCTAGTCCCCGAGCACCATGTATTGTGATGTAACACGCCGTCTTGAACTTCTTCGACCAGTGAGGCTTGACGTCTTCAATAAGCAGGAAAGTCACCCAAACAGTTGCAACGGTATTTTAACCAACTCAAAAGACAGTTGATCAACATCGACATCGAAGAAACAGGTTGTTTGAAGAATGCATCATGCTCTTAATGAAAATAGATTTCTTTCCAGGTGAAGTGTGCCCACTTTACTTTTCTGAAAAATTTAGACCTCAAAAAAGCAAGCATATTCACTGTAAGGTGAAGTGTGCCCACTTAGTCCCCGAGCCTAGTAGTAGGTGACGTAGGCACATGGTGCCAGGGTCTAAAGAGAAAAACCACATAGAAAATCTGATATTGTGATGCATCGCCAGATGCATCGTACCAATGTAGTCCCCGAGCTTGCTGGAAGGTGAAGCATGAACCTTGTAGCAAGGTCTAAATAGTTAAAACTATCTAATTAAACGTTATGCAATTGCATTTTCCAAGCCAAGGGCGCGTCATACTTGCTTGCGATTGAATGGAAACAGCCAACCAGTCCCCGAGCACGTCTTGCTCGACGATTGGTCCGGCCCCCGGATTTTCTAAAGGTCAGACTAGTCAAAATGGGCAAACTGGTCGACCAGTCCCCGAGCATATCATGCTCGGTGGTCGGTATAGTCCCCAAATTGTCGATTGGGTGAACTGGTTGGCCTGTCCCCGAGCATATCATGCTCGGTGGTCGGTACAGTCCCTAGATTGTCGATTGGGCCAACTGGTCGGCCAGTCCCCGAGCATATCATGCTCGGTGGTCGGTACAGTCCCTGGATTGTCGATTGGGCGAACTGGTCGGCCAGTCCCTGAGCATATCTTTTGAAAAAACGTATCGCCGTATTAATGTGCGATGTGACGGAGCATCCTGCCATATTGTCAGTCTGTTGCATAAAAAGGAGTGCATGCTAACTGTATAGCCGCTCTTTGCGCGGGCCAAGAAAAGGAAACCAACAATCATTCAGAAAAGCCGCCAAATTAACTGCGATAATTCTTGAAAACCAAAACGCCACAACTGCCGCAAGATCCGCCCATTTCCCGAAAATGCGGGAAAAAGAAAAGGTGGGTTTGCTGTTATAAAGGGCTCGATGTTGTGTTCATATTTTTACCCAGCAGTTACATAGCAGTCTCCTTCCTTTGCCATTACTGCCTCCTGCCTTCACCGTCCCCAGCATCCTCAACTCCCAGCTCAAAGCCTTTCCTACTGCGACAATGGCGAAGAGTGATTCGAAGAAAAGGGCCGAGATGATGTCCAAAGAGTGGAAGAAATCTCGGAGCACCACGAGGTCCCTCAATGACCTCGTCGGAATGGGACTTCTGCACAACCAGGAGCTCGGCGGCTGGAGGGCACCAGAGAGAGTTACCCCGACCCCCACGCCGGTGAGATCGTAGTTTTTGAAGATCACTTCAAAAGGGGATTTGGGGTTCCGTTCATCCTTTTCTTCAAGGTCTTCTCCTTTACTATGAGATCGGGATTTGCAATCTGTATCCAAACTCTATTCTCCTTATCTCTACCTTTATCCATTTGTGTGAAGCCTATGTTGGGATAGAACCACATTTCGATCTCTTCTGCTATCTATTCTATTTGAGGAAGAAGGGAGCAGTTGGGGGCTCCAAGATTGCAGTGGAGTATACCTCAATCTTCGCTACGGGATGAAGAACCGTTACCTCAGCTGCACATGGAACACCTCCCTCACCGAGTGGTACAAGAGGTGGTTCTACATCAGGGAGGAGCCGGGCAGCGCCACGGTCTGCGACGTCGGCTACATTCTCGAAAAGAGGGTTAGCTGGACGGATCGTCTAGAGTATACTGGTCAAGTGTCAGAGCTGATGAGCCTGATCGACTGGTCCTGCCTGGACAGACCAGTAGTGGTCGGGAATTTCATCGCCCGACGAGTGATGCCTTGCCAGAGGAGGGTGCACTCGGCATACGAGTACGCGGGAAGCCAAGACCCGACCAGGATGCACCGAGACAGCTTGGAGAAATCAGATATCCAGCGGAGGATGAATGAGATATTCAACCTAGCTGACAATAACTTCATTCGTAGTGATGACCGGATGCATGCCTTCATGCTAGGCCGACCAGCTCCTAAGGTAAATGGATACCCTGGTTTATTTGTAATGCTATTTGAATGCTATAGCCTTTTGATTGATGACTTGTCGCCTTTGTATTGCAGATAGGAGATATTGACCGGTGCACGATGTATGTGTCGCTGGCACCTGGTATGGACCATCCTGCTGGGGTAGACCCACCAGTAGACAATGCTACTCGGTGTCTCCAATACACCAGTAGCGACGAGGACCAGAGCCGTCCAGCGTCGACCACAGATGACAGAGTAGTTGGGAAAAGGCCGATGGTTGTGGAGCCATCCTCCACGGAAGCAATTCCAGCGGGAACGGCTGTGGACCCTTCGATGGGCCAAGGCTCGACCAGCCATGCCCCCAAGCATCGTCGGCTTGTGAGGATTGTCGACGACGACAACGAAGAGGACAAGATGGCCCTGTCCTTGGTCCGGAGACCACACAGTCGCCTTGACGTTGCGCCGATCGATGCTGATCGGGTAATCAGGGACCCACCTGCCGCGCACGTCGAGCCGATACGTCCTGGAGGAACAGAAGCGGCCGTGGCTGCTAGGCGGACTAGGAGAAGGTTCTTCACAGCGGCGCACCGGAGCTCCGACCTATAAGTTCGAAAAAGTGTCTCTACGCTCTCTTTGTTTTTTACGAGGTTTGATGTTAGTATGGTAATCTGCATTAACTCTTCTTTGTTAGTGTGGCCTCGGATGTTGATCCGGGCAACACTGCCGGCTTGAGGACAACCGAGTCGGCAGTTGCTGATGACAATGCTGCCAAGCAGACCATCCGTGAGCAGTCGGCAGAGCAGACCGCAGTTGCGGCCACGGCAGAGGTTGCCGAGGAGGAACCGGCCTAAGACGAGGCTAGGGCAAGCACCCCGGCAAGGGGCAATGAGACCGCGGGGATGCCTCTCCCGAGCAGCGTTGCAGAGCAGGAGACAGGATCCCGACCCCCCCTCCGGCTGAAGAAGAGAGGGGTCCAACTCCAGCCCCAGCATAGGCTTCCATGCCGGAGGGCCCCCCTAGCCGGGGTAAGGGTCCTATGATACCCGTTGCCGTGGCTGGGGGTAGCGCGGAGGGCGAGGAGGGCCGCACGGCCTTTGATGATGAAGTGGAGGAGATCCAGGGGCGTCCCCACGATGGTCGCCAACACGTTTACGTGTGGCGCCAGTGTGGGGACCACTGGGCCGGCCACGAGGAGATCGCCGAGACTGAGGAGGCGGCGAGGGTAGAGCGCGCTGCTAAGCGGCTCATTGATGAAGTTAAGGTGAGTGGTCTTGTATTCTACTGGAGTATGTATATATTGTTGCTTGTTCACTGTGCGATATGTATATTTCTCGCAGGGTGCAATGAAAACGGCGAAGTACCGAAAAAGGTGCTTCGACAAAATCAAGGGTGTGGTCGCCGAGAACAAGGCCTTGACTACAGAGGTGGACCGCCTTCGACTGGAGGCCGAAAGGGAGGCCGCCAAGAAGGCGGCTCAGGAGGAGCGTCTGCTGGACCTGACTCGGCGACTAGCCGATAAGGACCGTGAGAAAAGGGGTAGGTCAAGTTATCTGAGCAGTTGCGGCTAACCGTGTGGTCGGTTTTGATGACCAACAATTATTACTTCAGGTCTGGAGGAGGAGACCGAGCGTCTCGAAAAAGAGAGGGACCAGCTCGACCAAGAGTGTGCCAGTGCGCTGGAAACCGGGCGCAAGGTTGGCAAAGAGCTGAAGACCAGGAGTCGGGAGCTCGCTGGTAAGAGCTATTTTGTCCTTTTCGACCACGCAGTTCTATCTCTTTTTTATATTGCCATAGCATGTTGCTGACTGTGTGCTTGGTTTTTCTTCAAAACTTTGTCATAGTGCTTAAAGCCAACACTAAGAAGCACCTAGATGAGCTGGTCAAGGAACGGGACTCCTGGAAGATGAACTGTATCAAGCTCTGGAAAGGAGTTGCCCCAGTACTTGACCTGATCAGCCCTGAGCTCCCCGAGGACCAGCCCCGCGCACCGAAGCCGACCCCGGTCGAGAAGGCGCAGCAAGCGTGGGGCTGGCTTCAGTAGTTCGTCAAGGATGCCGTGGAGTTTTCCAGAGCACACGTCCTCAACATGGTACGCGCTCACTACCCCTTGGTCGATCTGTCTCGGCTGGAGAGGGGATATCCCAAGGAGGTTGGTTCGAAGGAGGTAGATGACCTTCGCATCAGCCTGCTTGACCTATCGTCGACGGTGATCGGCGATATAAATCTCTGCGGGATGTCAACCCCCCCGATCAGCCGGAATCAGATAGGTCGGCCGGGGAGTTGTCGAGGGCGTCGATTGTAGGAGATGGGCGGTCGACGCCTGCGGTCTCGACCAGCGAGGCGCTGGTGGCCCCGACCCCTTCAGCGGGATGAGAGAGCCATGCGGGAGATCAGCCTGAGCAGTAGGCTCGTAGTATAGTCTCTCGGAGTAGACCAGAAGCCGCCTAGGGGGGTCTTTATTGTAAACTTTGTATATATAAAGTTTGTAATAAAGTCCGAATTTTGAGAATCAGGATTAGCACTATCTCAAAACAGATCAAACCAAGCTTCCACTTGAGCCCCTTTCCCTAGGAGTACCATTAGGTGTGTCCAAAAAGGTTCTTAGCCTATGGTGCATTGGGCGCAAACCATTCACCTATCTTCCATAGAAACTAATACTGTCTCAAAACATACCAAAGCGAGATTCCATATGACACACACATCTACTAGTTCCATCGGGTGCATCCAAATTGATTTCCAAAAATATTCTATGACTATGCAAACCGTGCTCCTATCTTGCATCAAGATTACCACTATCTCCAAATAGACCAAATGAAACTTCCATTTGAGCCTCTTCACCTAGGAGTACCATCAGGTGCGTCCAAAATGGTTCTTAGCCTATGGTGCACTTGATGCAAACCGTGCACCTATCTTGCACAGAAACTAACATTGTCTCCCAACAGACCGAAGTGAGGTTCCATATGACACACGTCATCTACGTGTTCCATCAGGTGCGTCTAAATTGATTTCTGAGCATATTCTATGTCTATGCAAACCGTGCTCCTATCTTGCATCAAGATTAACACTATCTCCAAATAGACCAAACTGTGCTTCCACTTGAGCCTCTTCACCTAGGATTACCATCAAGTGCATCCAAAATGGCTTCTTAGACTATGGTGAATTAGGCGAAAACTGTGCACCTCTCTTGCACCAAAACAAACACTATGTCCAAATGAATCAAAGTGATTCCATGTGACACACATCATCTAGGAGTTCTATCGGGTGCGTCCAAATTGATTTTTGTGAATATACGATCTTCAACTGGACCGAAGCGAGATTCCATATGACAAACTTCAGCTAGTAGTTCCATCGGGTGCCTCTAGCAGTTCCATCGGGTGTGTCCACATTGATTTCTAAGCATATGGTACGTTCCACACAAATCGTGCGCCTATCATACATCAAGATGAGAACTATCTCCAAACAGACCAAACCAAGCTTCCACTTGAGCCTCTTCACCAAGAAGTACCGCCGGATGCGTCCAAAATGGTTTCTTAGACTATGCTGCATTAGGTGCAAACCGTGCACCTATCTTGCACCAAAACTAACACTATCTCCAAATGGACCAAAGCAAAATTCCAAATGACGCACATCATCTAGGAGTTCTATCGGGTGTGTCCAAATTGATTTCCGAGCATATGGTATGTTCCATGCAAACCATGCACCTATCTTGCATCAAGATTAGCACTGTATCAAAACAGACCAAACCGAGCTTTCAGTTGACCCTCTTCACCTAGGAGTACAATCGGTTGATTCCACAATGGTTTCGACCCTATGGTGCATTAGGCGCAAACCGTGCACCTATCTTGCACTGAAACTAACATTGTCTCTAAATAGACCAAAGCGAGACTCCATATGACACACATCATCTAAGAGTTCTATTGGGTGCGTATAAATTGATTTCTAGGCATATGGTATGTTACATGCAAACCGTGCACCTATCTTACATCATCATTAGCACTATATCCAAATAGACCAAACCGAGCTTCCACATCAGCCTCTTCACCTAGGAGTATCATCGGGTGCTTCCACAATGGTGTCTAAGCTTATGGTGCATTAGGTGCAAACCGTGTACCTATCTTGCACTGATACTAACATTGTCTCCAAACGGACCGAAGCGAGATTCTATATGACACACATTATCTAGGAGTTCTATCGGGTGCGTCGAAATTGATTTCCGAGCATATGGAACGTTCCAAGCAAACCGTGCACCTATCTTGCATCAAGATTAGCACTATATCCAAATCGAGCTTCTACTTGAGCCCCTCTACCTAGGAGTAACATCACGTGCGTCCAAAATGGTTTCTTAGCCTATGGTGCATTAGGCACAAACCGTGTACCTATCTTGCACCGAAACTAACACTATCTCCAAAGAGACCGAAGTGAGATTCTATATGACACACGTCAACTAGGAGATCTATTGGGTGCTTCCAAAAAGATTTCTAAGCATATAGTACGTTCCATGTAATTCGTGCACCTATCTTGCATCAAGATTAGCACTATCTCAAAACCGAGCTTCCACTTGAGCCCCTTTACCTAGGAGTACCATCGTGTGCGTCCCAAACGGTTTCTTAGCCTATGGTGCATTAGGCACAAACCATGTACCTATCTTGCACCGAAACTAACACTATCTCCAAAGAGACCGAAATGAGATTCTATATGACACACGTCATCTAGGAGTTCTATTGGGTGCTGCCAAATAGATTTCTAAGCATATGGTACATTCCATGCAATTCATGCACCTATCTTTCATCAAGATTAGCACTATCTCCAAACAGACCAAACTGAGCTTCCACTTGAGCCCCTTTACCCAGGAGTACCATCGGGTACATCCCAAATGGTTTCTTACCCTATGATGCATTAGGCCCAAACTGTGTACCTATCTCGCACCAAAACTAACTCTATCTCCAAACAGACCGAACCGAGATTCCATATGACACATGTCATCTAGGAGTTCTATTGGGGTGCGTCCAAATGGATTTCTTAGCAAATGGTACGCTCCATGCAAACTGTTCACCCATCTTGCATCAAGATTAGCAGTATCTCCAAACAGATGGAACCGACCTTCCACTTGAGCCTCTTCACCTAGGAGTATCATCGGGTGCTTCCACAATGGTTTTTGAGCCTATGGTGCATTATGCACAAACCATGCACCAATCTTGCACCTAAACTAACACTGTCTCGAAACAAAGAAGCGAGATTCCATATCACACACATCATCTAGGAGTTCTATTGGGTGCGTCCAAATTGATTTTTGTGAATATACTATCTTCAACTGGACCGAAGCGAGATTCCATATGACAAACTTCAGCTAGTAGTTCCATCGGGTGCCTCTAGCAGTTCCATCGGGTGTGTCCACATTGATTTCTAAGCATATGGTACGTTCCATGCAAATCGTGCGCCTATCATACACCAAGATGAGGACTATCTCCAAACAGACAAAACCAAGCTTCCACTTGAGCCTCTTCACCAAGGAGTACCACTGGGTGCGTCCAAAATGGTTTCTTAGACTATGGTGCAATAGGTGCAAACCGTGCACCTATCTTGCACCAAAACTAACACTATCTGCAAATGGACCAAAGCAAAATTCCATATGACGCACATCATCTAGGTGTTCTATAGGGTGTGTCCAAATTGATTTCCGCGCATATGGTATGTTCCATGCAAACCATGCACCTATCTTGCATCAAGATTAGCACTGTATCAAAACAGACCAAACCGAGCTTTCAGTTGACCCTCTTCACCTAGGAGTACAATCGGTTGATTCCACAATGGTTTCGACCCTATGGTGCATTAGGCGCAAACCGTGCACCTATCTTGCACTGAAACTAACATTGTCTCTAAATAGACCAAAGCGAGACTCCATATGACACACATCATCTAAGAGTTCTATTGGGTGCATATAAATTGATTTCTAGGCATATGGTATGTTACATGCAAACCGTGCACCTATCTTACATCAAGATTAGCACTATCTCCAAACAGACCAAACCGAGCTTCCACATCAGCCTCTTCAACAAGGAGTATCATCGGGTGCTTCTACAATGGTGTCTAAGCTTATGGTGCATTACGCGCAAGCCATGTACCTATATTGCACTGATACTAACATTGTCTCCAAACGGACCGAAGCGAGATTCTATATGACACACATTATCTAGGAGTTCTATCGGTGCGTCAAAATTGATTTCTGATGGAACGTTCCATGCAAACCGTGCACCTATCTTGCATCAAGATTAGCACTATATCCAAATCGAGCTTCTACTTGAGCCCGTCTACCTAGGAGTAACATCACGTGCGACCAAAATGGTTTCTTAGCCTATGGTGCATTAGGCACAAACCGTGTACCTATCTTGCACCGAAACTAACACTATCTCCAAAGAGACCGAAGTGAGATTCTATATGACACACGTCAACTAGGAGTTCTATTGGGTGCTTCCAAACAGATTACTAAGCAAATAGTACGTTCCATGTAATTCGTGCACCTATCTTGCATCAAGATTAGCACTATCTCAAATCCGAGCTTCCACTTGAGCCCCTTTTTCTAGGAGTACCATCGTGTGCGTCCAAAACGGTATCATTAGGGACAAACCGTGTACCTATCTTGCACCGAAACTAACACTATCTCCAAAGAGAACGAGTGAGATTCTATATGACACACGTCATCTAGGAGTTCTATTGGGGTGCGTCCAAATGGATTTCTTAGCATATGGTACGTTCCATGCAAACCGTGCACCTATCTTCCATGAAGATTAGCAGTATCTCCAAACAGATCGAACCGACCTTCCACTTGAGCCTCTTCACCTAGGATTATTATCGGGTGCTTCCACAATGGTTTCTGAGCCTATGGTGCATTATGCGCAAACCATGCACCAATCTTGCACCTAAACTAACATTGTATCCGAACAGATTAAAGCAAGATTCCACATGACACACATGATCTAGGAGTTCTATCAGGTGCGTCCAAATTGATTTCCGAGAATATGGTACGTTCCATGCAAACGTACACCTATCTTGATTCAAGATTTGCACTATCTCAAAACAGACCAAACCGAGCTTTCACTTGAGCCTCTTCACCTAGGAGTACCTTTGGGAACTTCCACAATGGTTTCTGACCCTGTGGTGCTCTGGGCACAAACCATGCACCTATCTTTCAACGAAACTAATACTATCTCCAACTGGACTAAAGCGAGATACCATATGATACAATTCATCAGGTGCATCTACAGTTCCATCGGGTTTGTCCAAATTGATTTCTGAGCATATGGTATGTTCCATGCAAACCGTGCGCCTATCTTGCATCAAGATTAGAACTATCTCCAAACAGACAGAACCAAGATTCCACATGAGCCTCTTCACCAAGGAGTACCATCGCGTGCCTCCAAAATAGTTTCTTAGCCTATAGTGCATTAGGCACAAACCGTGTACCTATGTTGCATCGAAACAAACACTATCTCCAAAGAGACCGAAGTGAGATTCTGTACGATACACGTCATCTAGGAGTTCTATTGGGTGCTTCTAAATATATTTCTAAGCATATAGTACGTTCCATGCAATTCGTGCACTTATCTTGCTCAAGATTAGTACTATCTCCAAACAAAGCAAACTGAGCTTCCCCTTGAGCCCCTTTACCTAGGAGTATCATCGGGTGCATCCAAAATGGTTTCTTAGCCTATGATGCATTAGGCGCAAACTGTGTACCTATCTTGCACCAAAACTAACTCTGTCTCCAAACAGACCAAAGCGAGATTCCATATGACACATGTCATCTAGGAGTTCTATTGGGGTGCTTCCAAATGGATTCCTTAGCATATGCTATGTTCCATGCAAACCGTGCACCTATCTTGCATCAATATTAGCACTATCTCCAAACAGATCGAACCGACCTTCCACTTGAGCCTCTTCACCTAGGATTATCATCAGGTGCTTCCATAATGGTTTCTGAGCCTATGGTGCATTATGCGCAAACCATGCACCAATCTTGCACCTAATCTAACACTTTCTCCAACCAGATTGAAGCGAGATTCCATATGACACACATGATATAGGAGTTCTATCGGGTGCGTCCAAATTGATTTCTGAGAATATGGTACGTTCCATGCAAACCGTACACCTATCTTGCATCAAGATTAGCACTATCGCCAAACAAACCGAACCGAGCTTTCACTTGAGCCTCTTCACCTAGGACTATCATCGGGAACTTCCACAACGGATTCTGAGCCTATGGTGCACTGGGCACAAACCAGACACCTATCTTGCACCGAAACTAATAATATCTCAAACTGGACTGAAGCGAGATTCCTTCATCTTGTAGTTCCATCGGGTGCATCTACAGTTCCATCGGGTGTGTCCAAATTGATTTCTGAGCATATGGTATATTCCATGCAAACCGTGCACCTATCTTGCATCAAGATTAGAACTATCTCCAAAAGACAGAACCAAGATTCTACATGAGCCTCTTAACCAAGGAGTACCATCGTGTGCGTCCAAAATAGTTTCTTAGCCTATGGTGCATTAGGCACAAACCGTGTACCTATCTTGCACCGAAACTAACACTATCTCCAAAGAGACCGAAGTGAGATTCTATATGACACACGTCATCTAGGAGTTCTATTGGGTGCTTCCAAATATATTTCTAAGCATATGGTACGTTCGATGCATTTTGTGCACCTATCTTGCATCAAGATTAGCACTATCTCCAAACAAAGCAAACTGAGCTTCCAATTGAGCCCCTTTACCCTTGAGTATCATTGGGTGCATCCAAAATGGTTTCTTAGCCTATGATGCATTAGGCACAAACTGTGTACCTATCTTGCACCAAAACTAACTCTGTCTCCAAACAGACCAAAGCGAGATTCCATATGACACATGTCATCTAGGAGTTCTATTGGGATGCATCCAAATGGATTTCTTAGCTTATGGTAAGTTCTATGCAAACCGTGCACCAATCTTGCACCAAGATTAGCACTATCTCCAAACAGATCGAACCGACCTTCCACTTGAGCCTCTTAACCTAGGAGTATTATCGGGTGCTTCCATGATGGTTTTCCAGCCTATGGTGCATTATGCACAAACCGTGCACAAATCTTGCACCAAAACTAACACTGTCTCTAAACAGATTGAAGCAAGATTCCATATGATACACATGATCTAGGAGTTCTATCGGGCGCGTCCAAATTGATTTATGAGAATATGGTATGTTCCACGCAAACCGTACACCTATCTTTCATCAAGATTAGCACTATCTCCAAACAGACCGAACCGAGCTTTCACTTGAGCCTCTTCACCTACGAGTACCATCGGCAACTTCCACAACGATTTCTGAGCCTATGGTGCACTGGGCAACTATCTTGCACCGAAACTAATACTATCTCCAACTGGACCGAAGCGAGATTCCATATGATACACTTCATCTAGTAGATCCATCGAGTGCATCTACAGTTCCATCGGGTTTGTCCAAATTGATTTCTAAGCATAGGGTATGTTCCATGCAAACTGTGCACCTATCTTGCATCAAGATTAGAACTATTTCCAAACAGACAGAACCAAGATTCCACTTGAGCCTCTTCACCAAGGAGTACCATTGTGTGCATCCAAAATAGTTTCTTAGCCTATGGTGCATTAGGCACAAACCGTGTACCTATTTTGCACCGAAACTAACACTATCTCCAAAGAGACCGAAGTGAGATTCTATGTGACACACATCATCTAGGAGTTCTATTGGGTGCTTCTAAATATATTTCGAAGCATATGGCATGTTCCATGTAATTCGTGCACCTAACTTGCATCAAGATTAGCACTATCTCCAAACAAAAGCAAACTGAGCTTACACTTGAGCCCCTTTACCTAGAAGTATCATCAGGTGCATCCAAAATGGTTTCTTAGCCTATGATGCATTAGGCGCAAATTGTGTACCTATCTTGCACCAAAACTAACTCTGTCTCCAAACAGACTAAAGCGAGATTCCATATGACACATGTCATCTAGGAGTTCTATTGGGGTGCGTCCAAATGGATTCCTTAGCATATGGTATGTTCCATGCAAACCGTGCACCTATCTTGCATCAATATTAGCACTATCTCCAAACAGATCGAACCGACCTTCCACTTGAGCCTCTTCACCTAGGATTATCATCGAGTGCTTCCATAATGGTTTCTGAGCCTATGGTGCATTATGCGCAAACCTTGCACCAATCTTGCACCTAAACTAACACTGTCTCCAAATAGATTGAAGCGACATTCCATATGACACACATGATCTAGGAGTTCTATCGGGTGCGTCCAAATTGATTTCTGAGAATATGGTATGTTCCATGCAAACCGTACACCTATCTTTCATTAAGATTAGCACTATCTCCAAACTGACCGAACCAAACTTACACTTGAGCCTCTTCACCTAGGAGTACCATCGGGAACTTCCACAACAATTTCTGAGCCTATGGTGCACTAGGCACAAACCATGCAACTATCTTGCATCGAAACTAATACTATCTCCAACTGGACCGAAGCGAGATTCCATATGATACACTTCATCTAGTAGTTGCATCGGGTGCATCTACAGTTCCATCGGGAGTGTCCACATTGATTTCTGAGCATATTGTATGTTCCATGCAAACCGTGCACCTATCTTGCAATAAGATTAGAACTATCTCCAAACAGACAGAACCAAGATTCAACATGAGCCTCTTCACCAAGGAGTACCATCGCATGCGTCCAAAATAGTTTCTTAGCCTATGGTGCATTGGGCACAAACCGTGTACCTATCTTGCACCGAAACTAACACTATGTCCAAAGGGACTGAAGTGAGATTCTATATGACACACATCATCTAGGAGTTCTATTGGGTGCTTCCATATATATTTCTAAGCTACGTTCCATGCAATTCGTGCACCAATCTTGCATCAAGATTAGCACTATCTCCAAACAAACCAAACTGAGCTTCCACTTGAGGCCCTTTACCCAGGAGTATGATCGGATGCATCCAAAATGGTTTCTTAGCCTATGATGCATTAGGCGCAAACTGTGTACCTATCTTGCACCAAAACTAACTCCATCTCCAAACAGACCGAAGCGAGATTCCATGACACATGTCATCTAGGAGTTCTATTGTGTTGCGTCCAAATGGATTTCTTAGCATATGGTATGTTCCATGCAAACCGTGCACCTATCTTGCATCAAGATTAGCACTATTTCCAAACAAAACAAACCGATCTTCCACTTGAGCCTCTTCACCTAGGAGTATCACCGGGTGCTTCCACAATGGTTTCTGATCCTATGGTGCATTATGCGCAAAACATGCACCAATCAGATTGAAGCGAGATTCCATATGACACACATGATCTAGGAGTTCTATCGGGTGCGTGAAAATTGATTTGTGAGAATATGATACGTTCCATCCACACTGTACACCTATCTTGCATCAAGATTAGCACTATCTCCAAACAGACCGAAGTAAGCTTTCACTTGAGCCTCTTCACTAGGAGTACCATCGGGAACTTCCACAATGGTTTCTAAGCCTATGGTGCACTGGGCACAAACCATGCACCTATCTCCAACTAGACTGAAGTGAGATTCCATATGATACACTTCATCTAGTAGTTCCATTGGGTGCATCTACAGTTCCATCGGGTGTGTCCAAATTTATTTCTGAGCATATGGTATGTTCCAGGCAAACCGTGCACCTATCTTGCATCAAGATTAGAACTATCTCCAAACAGATAGAACCAAGATTCCACTTGAGCCTCTTCACCAAAGAGTACCACTGGGTGCATCCAAAATGGTTTCTTAGACTATGGTGCATTAGGTGCAAACCATGCACCTATCTTGCACCAAAACTAACACTATCTCCAAACAGTCCGAAGTAAGATTCTGTATGACACACATCATCTAGGAGTTCTATTGGGTGCATACAAATTGATTTCAAAGCATATGGTTTGTTCCATGCAAACCATGTGCCTATCTTACATCAAGATTAGCACTATCTCCAAACAGACCGAACCGAGCTTCCACATCAGCCTCTTCACCTAGGAGTATCATCGGGTGCTTCCACAACGGTTCCTAAGCCTATGGTGCATTAGGCGCAAATCGTGCACCTATTTTGCACCGAAACTAACATTGTCTCCAAACTGACCGAAGCGAGATTCTATATGACACACATTATCTAGGAGTTCTATCGGGTGCGTCGAAATTGATTTCCGAGCAAATGTTATGTTCCATGCAAACTGTGCACCGATCTTGCATCAAGATTAGCACTATCTCCAAACCAAACTTCCACTTGAGCCCCTTTACCCAGGAGTACCATCGCGTGCGTCCAAAATGATTTCTTAGCCTATGGTGCATTTGGCAAAAACTGTGTACCTATCTTGCCCTAAAACTAACACTATCTCCAAAGAGACCAAACTGACATTCTATATGACACACGTCATCTAGGAGTTCTATTGGGTGCTTCCAAATAGATTTCTAAGCATATGGTACATTCCATGCAATTCGTGCACCTATATTACACCAAGATTAGCACTATCTCCAAACAAACCAAACTGAGCTTCCACTTGAGCCTCTTCACCTAGGATTATCATCGGGTGCTTCCATAATGGTTTCTGAGCCTATGGTGCATTATGCGCAAACCATGCAACAATCTTGCACCTAAACTAACACTGTCTCCAAACAGATTGAAGCAAGATTCCATATGACACACATGATCTAGGAGCTCTATCGGGTGCATCCAAATTGATTCTGAGAATGTGGTACGTTCCATGCAAAGCGTACACCTATCTTTCACCAAGATTAGCACTATCTCCAAACTGACCGAACCGAGCTTTCACTTGAGCCTCTTCACCTAGGACTATCATCGGGAACTTCCACAACGATTTCTGAGCCTATGGTGCACTAGGCACAAACCATGCAACTATCTTGCACCGAAACTAATACTATCTCCAACTGGACCGAAGCGAGATTCCATATGATACACTTCATCTAGTAGTTCCATTGGGTGCATCTACAGTTCCATCAGGTGTGTCCAAATTGATTTCTGAGCATATGGTATGTTCCATGCAAACCGTGCACCTATCTTGCATCAAGATTAGAACTATCTCTAAAAGACAGAACCAAGATTCCACTTGAACCTCTTCACCAAGGAGTACCATCGTGTGCGTCCAAAATAGTTTCTTAGCCTATGGTGCATTAGGCACAAACCGTGTACCTATCTTGCACCAAAACTAACAGTATCTCCAAAGAGACCGAAGTGAGATTCTATGTGACACACATCATCTAGGAGTTCTATTGGGTGCTTCTAAATATAATTCGAAGCATATGGCATGTTCCATGTAATTCGTGCACCTATCTTGCATCAAGATTAGCACTATCTCCAAACAAAAGCAAACTGAGCTTACACTTGAGCCCCTTTACCTAGAAGTATCATCAGGTGCATCCAAAATGGTTTCTTAGCCTATGATGCATTAGGCGCAAATTGTGTACCTATCTTGCACCAAAACTAACTCTGTCTCCAAACAGACTAAAGCGAGATTCCATATGACACATGTCATCTAGGAGTTCTATTGGGGTGCGTCCAAATGGATTCCTTAGCATATGGTATGTTCCATGCAAACCGTGCACCTATCTTGCATCAATATTAGCACTATCTCCAAACAGATCGAACCGACCTTCCACTTGAGCATCTTCACCTAGGATTATCATCGGGTGCTTCCATAATGGTTTCTGAGCCTATGGTGCATTATGCGCAAACCTTGCACCAATCTTGCACCTAAACTAACACTGTCTCCAAATAGATTGAAGCGACATTCCATATGACACACATGATCTAGGAGTTCTATCGGGTGCGTCCAAATTGATTTCTGAGAATATGGTATGTTCCATGCAAACCGTACACCTATCTTTCATTAAGATTAGCACTATCTCCAAACTGACCGAACCAAACTTACACTTGAGCCTCTTCACCTAGGAGTACCATCGGGAACTTCCACAACAATTTCTGAGCCTATGGTGCACTAGGCACAAACCATGCAACTATCTTGCATCGAAACTAATACTATCTCCAACTGGACCGAAGCGAGATACCATATGATACACTTCATCTAGTAGTTGCATCGGGTGCATCTACAGTTCCATCGGGAGTGTCCACATTGATTTCTGAGCATATTGTATGTTCCATGCAAACCGTGCACCTATCTTGCATCAAGATTAGAACTATCTCCAAACAGACAGAACCAAGATTCAACATGAGCCTCTTCACCAAGGAGTACCATCGCATGCGTCCAAAATAGTTTCTTAGCCTATGGTGCATTGGGCACAAACCGTGTACCTATCTTGCACCGAAACTAACACTATGTCCAAACGGACTGAAGTTAGATTCTATGTGACACACGTCATCTAGGAGTTCTATTGGGTGCTTCTAAATATATTTCTAAGCATATGGTACATTCCATGCAATTCGTGCACCTATCTTGCATCAAGATTGGCACTATCTCCAAACAAACCAAACTGAGCTTCCACTTGATCCCCTTTACCCAGGAGTATCATCAGGTGCATCCAAAATAGTTTCTTAGCCTATGATGCATTAGGCGCAAACTATGTACCTATCTTGCACCAAAACTAACTCCATCTCCAAACAGACCGAAGCGAGATTTCATATGACACATGTCATTTAGGAGTTCTATTAGGATGCGTCCAAATGGATTTCTTAGCATATGGTATGTTCCATGCAAACCGTGTACCTATCTTGCATCAAGATTAGCATTATCTCCAAACAGATCGAACCGAGCTTCCACTTGAGCCTCTTCACCTAGGAGTATTATCGGGTGCTTCCATAATGTTTTCCGAGCCTATGGTGCATTATGCGCAAACTATGCACCAATCTTGCACCTAAACTAACACTGTCTCCAAACAGATTGAAGCAATATTCCATATGACACACATGATCTAGGAGTTTTATCGGGTGCGTCTAAATTGATTTCTGAGAATAAGGTATGTTCCATGCAAACCATACACCTATCTTGCATCAAGATTAGCACTATCTCCAAACAGACCGAATCGAGCTTTCACTTGAGCCTCTTCACCTAGGAGTTCCATTGGGAACTTTCACAACGGTTTCTGAGCCTATGGTGCACCGGGCACAAACCATGCACCTATCTTGCAACAAAACTAATACTGTCTCCAACTGGACTGAAGTGAGATTCCATATGATACACTTCATCTAGTAGTTCCATTGGGTGCATTTACAGTTCCATCGTTTGTCCAAATTGATTTTTGAAAATATGGAATGTTCCATGCAAACCATGCACCTATCTTGCATGAAAATTAGAACTATCTCCAAACAGACAGAACCAAGATTCCACTTGAGCCTCTTCACCAAGGAGTACCATCGTGTGCGTCCAAAATAGTTTCTTAGCCTATGGTGCATTAGGCACAAACCGTGTACCTATCTTGCACCGAAACTAACACTATCTCCAAAGAGACCAAAGTGAGATTCTATATGACACACGTCATCTAGGAGTTCTATTGGGTGCTTCCAAATATATTTCTAAGCATATGGTACGTTCCATGCAATTCGTGCACCTATCATGCATCAAGATTAGCACTATCTCAAAAATGAGCTTTGAGTTGAGCCCCTTTACCTAGGAGTACCATCGTGTGCGTCCAAAATTGTTTCTTAGCCTATGGTGCATTAGGCACAAACCGTATACCTATCTTACACCAAAACTAAAACATCATCTAGGAGTTCTATTGGGTGCTTCCACAGCACTATCTCAAAACCGAGCTTCCACTTGAGCCCCTTTACCTAGGAGTACCATAGCGTGTGTCAAACCTGGTCAAACCATGTACTTATCTTGCACCGAAACTAACACTATCTCCAAAGAGACCAAAGTGAGATTCTATATGACACACATCATCTAGGAGTTCTATTGGGTGCTTCCATATATATTTCTAAGCTACGTTCCATGCAATTCGTGCACCAATCTTGCATCAAGATTAGCACTATCTCCAAACAAACCAAACTGAGCTTCCACTTGAGGCCCTTTACCCAGGAGTATGATCGGATGCATCCAAAATGGTTTCTTAGCCTATGATGCATTAGGCGCAAACTGTGTACCTATCTTGCACCAAAACTAACTCTGTCTCCAAACAGACCGAAGCGAGATTCCATATGACACATGTCATCTAGGAGTTCTATTGTGTTGCGTCCAAATGGATTTCTTAGCATATGGTATGTTCCATGCAAACCGTGCACCTATCTTGCATCAAGATTAGCACTATTTCCAAACAAAACAAACCGACCTTCCACTTGAGCCTCTTCACCTAGGAGTATCATCGGGTGCTTCCACAATGGTTTCTGATCCTATGGTGCATTATGCGCAAAACATGCACCAATCAGATTGAAGCGAGATTCCATATGACACACATGATCTAGGAGTTCTATCGGGTGCGTGAAAATTGATTTGTGAGAATATGGTACGTTCCATCCACACTGTACACCTATCTTGCATCAAGATTAGCACTATCTCCAAACAGACCGAAGTAAGCTTTCACTTGAGCCTCTTCACTAGGAGTACCATCGGGAACTTCCACAATGGTTTCTAAGCCTATGGTGCACTGGGCACAAACCATGCACCTATCTCCAACTAGACTGAAGTGAGATTCCATATGATACACTTCATCTAGTAGTTCCATTGGGTGCATCTACAGTTCCATCGGGTGTGTCCAAATTTATTTCTGAGGATATGGTATGTTCCAGGCAAACCGTGCACCTATCTTGCATCAAGATTAGAACTATCTCCAAACAGATAGAACCAAGATTCCACTTGAGCCTCTTCACCAAAGAGTACCACTGGGTGCATCCAAAATGGTTTCTTAGACTATGGTGCATTAGGTGCAAACCATGCACCTATCTTGCACCAAAACTAACACTATCTCCAAACAGTCCGAAGTAAGATTCCGTATGACACACATCATCTAGGAGTTCTATTGGGTGCATACAAATTGATTTCAAAGCATATGGTTTGTTCCATGCAAACCATGTGCCTATCTTACATCAAGATTAGCACTATCTCCAAACAGACCGAACCGAGCTTCCACATCAGCCTCTTCACCTAGGAGTATCATCGGGTGCTTCCACAACGGTTCCTAAGCCTATGGTGCATTAGGCGCAAATCGTGCACCTATTTTGCACCGAAACTAACATTGTCTCCAAACTGACCGAAGCGAGATTCTATATGACACACATTATCTAGGAGTTCTATCGGGTGCGTCAAAATTGATTTCCGAGCAAATGTTATGTTCCATGCAAACTGTGCACCGATCTTGCATCAAGATTAGCACTATCTCCAAACCAAACTTCCACTTGAGCCCCTTTACCCAGGAGTACCATCGCGTGCGTCCAAAATGATTTCTTAGCCTATGGTGCATTTGGCAAAAACTGTGTACCTATCTTGCCCTAAAACTAACACTATCTCCAAAGAGACCAAACTGACATTCTATATGACACACGTCATCTAGGAGTTCTATTGGGTGCTTCCAAATAGATTTCTAAGCATATGGTACATTCCATGCAATTCGTGCACCTATATTACATCAAGATTAGCACTATCTCCAAACAAACCAAACTGAGCTTCCACTTGAGCCCCTTTACCCAAGAGTATCATCGGGTGCATCCAAAAGGGTTTCTTAGACTATGATGCATTAGGCCCAAACTATGTACCTATCTTGCACCAAAACTAACTCTGTCTCCAAATAGACCGAAGCAAGATTCCATATGACACATGTCATCTAGGAGTTCTATTGCGGTGCGTCCAAATGGATTTCTTAGCTCAGAAGCCATTGTGGAAGTTCCCGATCGTACTCCTATGTGAAGAGGCTCAAGTGAAAGCTCGGTTCTGTCTGTTTGGAGATAGTGCTAAACTTGATGCAAGATAGGTGCCTAAATTGCATCGAACGTACCATATGCTTAGAAATATATTTGGAAGCACCCAATAGAACTCCTAGATGACGTGTGTCATATAGAATCTCACTTCGGTCTCTTTGGAGATAGTGTTAGTTTTGGTGCAAGATAGGTACACGATTTGTGCCTAATGCACCATAGGCTAAGAAACTATTTTGGACGCATGCGATGGTACTCCTTGGTGAAGAGGCTCATGTGGAATCTTGGATCTATCTGTTTGGAGATAGTTCTAATCTGGATGCAAGATAGGTGCACGGTTTGCATGGAACATACCATATGCTCATAAATCAATTTGGACATACCCGATGGAACTGTAGATGCACCCGATGGAACTACTAGATGAAGTGTATCATATGGAATCTCGCTTTAGTCCAGTTGGAGACAGTATTAGTTTCGGTGAAAGATAGGTGCATGATTTGTGCCCAGTGCACCATAGGCTCAGAAACCGTTGTGGAAGTTCCCGATGGTACTCCTAGGTGAAGAGGCTCAAGTGAAAGCTTGGTTCGGTCTGTTTGGAGATAGTGCTAATCTTGATTAAAGATAGGTGTACGGTTTGCATGGAACGTACTATATTCTTAGAAATCAATTTTGACGCACCCGATAGAACTCCTAGATCATGTGTGTCATATGGAATCTCGTTTCAATCTGTTTGGGGACAGTGTTAGTTTAGGAGCAAGGTTGGTGCATGATTTGCGCATAATGCACCATAGGCTCAGAAACCATTATGGAAGCACCCGATGATAATCCTAGGTGAAGAGGCTAAAGTGGATGGTCGGTTCGATCTGGTTGGAGATAGTGCTAATCTTGATGCAAGATTGGTGCACGGTTTGCATGGAACATACCATATGCTAAGAAATCCATTTGGACGCACCCCAATAGAACTCCTAGATGACATGTGTCATATGGAATCTCGCTTCGTTCTATTTGGAGACAGAGTTAGTTTTGGTGCAAGATAGGTACACAGTTTGCGCCTAATGCATCATAGGCTAAGAAACCATTTTGGATGCACCTGATGATACTCCTGGGTAAAGGGGCTCAAGTGGAAGCTCAGTTTGCTTTTGTTTGGAGATAGTGGTAATCTTGATGCAAGACACCGGCACCGAGCACCCGACCACCGTTTCCGTGCTACAGGGGAAAGAAGATCGATTGCTCGGACCTTTTCCGAGCTCTTGATCGCGCCGATCTCAAGCTTCTCGAAGCTTCCCGACTAATAGATGGGATCTCGCGCCAGCCTGACCAAGCCGCGCCAACGGGTTTTTACAACTCCTACCGGCCAACTCGTGTCGTCACACACGAACAGCTGGGAACGTCTCTGACGATAACCTCCACCCCCTCAGGACGGTCCGTCTAACTCGAGGCTGCTCTAGATCAAGGCTCTCCTTACGGGCTGGACAATTCGGCCGTTCACTACTCACGGCACATCCAATCCCTCTTCAATGGGGCTGGTTGGTTGCCAAAGCGGAGCA
The DNA here is from genome assembly GCF_000003195.3 of Sorghum bicolor. NCBI lineage: Eukaryota > Viridiplantae > Streptophyta > Magnoliopsida > Poales > Poaceae > Sorghum > Sorghum bicolor. The sequence continues at coordinate 29,265,690 of NC_012877.2, forward strand.
ATCGACCAGCTCGTCACTACGTCAACATGGTGACGATCCGAGAACTACGGGACGGCCAGGCTTCCAGCACAAACTCTAGCACTGGCTCCGTTCCTACCGAAGTCATAAACTCCGAAGACGAAGACTACGACCAGGATTTACCACCGTATCCTCCGGGTTTCTCTCGCTTCCCGGTCTTTCCACCTCGGCGTGGAGACCTCGTCCTCAATGTTAGCGGCGATGAGCCGGCCGTCGATGGAGAGACAGACGAGCAGAGGCAGCTCCGCGAGTAGCGCAACGCCGACCGCGCCCGACGACGCATGGACGAGGAACGACAACTCCCGCCGCATAACCTCACCGACGCTTTTGACATGGTCGGGGATCAGCAAGTCTACAAAACGCCAAGCGCCAACATGGCTGTCGCCATGGCCAACTTAGATCGACTCCCTGACACTTCCGAGTGCCAGGGTGTCCGGTCCAGCGTGCGCACGCACCTGATCGTCGCGATGGGACAGACAGCCACTCCGCTCAAAAGAGTCCAAGCTATCTCCTATGCAGAGGTCTCCTCCGACCAGACCCATCACAGCCGGACCTCACCACAACCCAGCGACCACCACCGCAGCCGTTCCCCCAACGATCATCAAAAAGATTCACGACGTGACAATGGTGGTCGGGACGCTGGCGGCTACCGCGAACAGAATCGCAGGCGTGGTCAGGAAGTAAACCAGCACAGGGATCTCCGATACAATATCCCTCCCAAAGACGCCCGGGACCGCATCAACAGGCGCGCCACGGAAAGAGCAGTTCACGAAAACCTACGTCGCATTGAGTACGATGCAACGCACGGTCCTCCGGGCCTGAGACAGTTCTCTTCACACCTCCGCCAGGTCGTGTGGCCCCGCAATTTCAAGCTCGAGAAACTCAAAAAATACGACGGCAAGGTAAACCCAGAGAACTGGATCACTCTTTATGAGATCATCGTCCGATCAGCAGCAGGAGATGAGCACGTCATGGCCAACTACTTCCCAGTAGTCCTCGACCAGGCTGGTCACCTGTGGCTCCTAGGCTTGCCCGAGGACTCTTTCGACTCCTGGGAAGAACAATGCCAAGCTTTCATCGACACCTTCATCGCCACCTGCGAGCAGCCTGGGAACAAGTACGACCTCGAAAGGATAAGGGATAGGAAAAACGAGCCTCTGCGCGACTACATCCGACGATTCTCGGATATGCGCCTTAAGATCCCAAAAATTTCCCACGACGAGGCCATATCTGCTTTCATCAAGGGGCTGCGCTTCCATGAAGCACTGAGGAACAAGCTACTGCACAAAAGACCAACAACGATGGCCGAGCTTCTTGCCACGGCTAAAAACTACGCCGACGCCGACGACGCAGAAAAACTCATTCGGGATGATGCGAGAGGACCCGACCAGCCTCCCCGACGAGACGACAGTCGAGGTCATTTCGACAACTAGAACCATCGTCGCCCCAACAACCGGGATCACAGAGAAGGCTGGCGGCGTGACAATCGCGATGACTTCAGAGGCAAACGCCCTCGCGACCACGACCATGAGGTTAATACAGTCAAGCGTCCCAATGGGCGGCGTGACTACTAGGAAGACTACAACAAGACGTTGAAGGGGCCATGCCAGCTACACCCAAAATCTAACCACACGATGGAGGAATGCCGCGTCCTAAAAAACATCTACACGCGGCGAGCTGCTCAAGACGACCCCGCTAGGAAAGGCGGGAAACAAGACGGGCGCGATCACGAAGACGAGGACGAGGACCAGGATAGGGACCCACGACACCAGTATGTCGGTCCTACTGACGTGGTCCACTCCATCTTCGGGGGCAAGGTCTCCATCGAGTCTAAGCGAGAAAGAAAGCTCTTAAAGAGAGCCTGCCTCAACATAGACAGCAAGGATGGCCTGATCGCCGATCCGAAATTTCCTCCCTGGACGCATAGGGAAATCTCCTTCAGCAGGAAGGATCAGTGGGCCGCTATCCCGGAGCCAGGTCGCTTCCCTCTAATCTTGGACCCTTGCATCAACAACATCAGATTCGAGCGCGTGCTCGTGGACGGAGGAAGTTCCATTGACATCCTCTTTCGCAACAGCTTGCCCGCCCTCAAGATATCTCCGGCACAGCTAAAACCCTACGACGCTCAATTCTGGGGAGTCTTGCCAGGTCAGAGTTCAGTGCCCCTCGGACAGATAACACTGCCTGTCCAATTCGGCACGTCCGACCACTTTCGAACAGAGTTCGTCAACTTTGTGGTCGCCGACTTTGATGGGACTTACCACGCTATACTGGGCCGACCATCGCTGACAAAGTTCATGGAAGTTCCACATTACTCATACCTGGTCCTCAAAATGCATACAGAGAAGGGCGTCCTAACCGTCAGAGGCAATGTCTACACTGCATATACTTGCGAGGAGGAGAGCTTCAAGATCACTGAAGCAATTGATCTTTCAATTCGCATGGTAGAAACAGCAGCCCAAGCTGCATAGCTCCCTCCCGACCAGCTCCGACTACCCGAGCAGGAGACCGCCAGGAAGAATTCAAAATCCAAGGAGTACAAGGAAGTACAGCTGGTTGAAGGCAGCCCCAAGAAGACGGCCCTCATCGGGGCCAACCTGGATCCCAAATAGGAAGACGCGCTCGTCAGGTTTCAAAGGGACAACGTGAGCGTTTTCGCATGGAAACCCGCAGACATGCCCGGTGTCCCACGAAACCTAATCGAGCACTCCTTAAATGTCTTGAAGACCGCAAGACCCATCAAGCAAAAGCTGCGACGGTTCGCTCATGACAAAAAGAAGGCCATTAGGACAGAAATAACACGGCTTCTAGCAGCCGGATTCATAAAAGAAGTGTATCATCCCGATTGGCTCGCCAATCCGGTTCTTGTACGCAAAAAGAATAATGAATGGAGAATGTGCGTTGATTACACCGATCTCAATAAACACTGTCCTAAAGATCCTTTTGGTCTCCCTCGCATCGACGAGGTGGTCGACTCAACGGCCGGATGCGAACTCCTCTCTTTTCTAGACTGCTACTCTGGTTATCACCAGATCTCGCTAAAGGAAGATGATCAGATCAAAACGTCTTTCATTACTCCTTTCGGCGCATACTGCTACACGACCATGTCCTTTGGACTCAAAAACGCCGGAGCCACCTATCAATGGGCCATCCAGCAATGCCTACACGACGAGATTCGTGATGACCTCATCGAGGCTTATGTAGACGACGTCGTCGTCAAAACAAGGGACGCAAGCACCCTAATCGACAACTTAGACCGAACCTTTAAGGCACTAAACAAATACAAGTGGAAGCTTAACCCCAAAAAGTGCATCTTTGGGGTCCCTTCTGGTCTACTACTCGGCAACGTCGTCAACCGCGACGGCATACGACCGAATCCCTCAAAAGTCAAAGCAGTGCTCGATATGCGACCACCCAAGAATGTCAAGGACATTCAAAAGCTCACCGGATGTATGGCCGCTCTCAGCCGCTTCATCTCAAGACTAGGAGAAAAAGGCCTCCCTTTCTCCAAACTCTTGAAGGCGTCGGAAAAATTCTCCTGGACAGAGGAAGCTGATGCTGCGTTTGCCCAGCTCAAGACTTTCCTCACCTCACCGCCTGTTCTCACAGCGCCTCAGCCCAATGAAGACCTACTCCTTTACATTGCAGCAACCGACAGGGTTGTATCCACGGCAATAGTTGTCGAGCGAGATGAACCAGGCCACGTCTACAAGGTCCAGAGACCCGTTTATTTCATAAGCAAAGTCTTAAACGAGTCTAAGGCCAGGTACCCACAGATACAGAAGCTCATATACGCCATCCTAATAACGTCGAGAAAGCTAAAGCACTACTTCGACGGTCACCGAGTCCTGGTAACCACCAGTTTCCCTCTAGGGGACATTCTGCGCAACAAGGACGCCAACGGAAGAATTGTCAAATGGGCAATGGAATTATGCCCATTCTCCTTGGATTTTCAGAGCCACACCACTGTCAAGTCTCAAGCCCTGGTCGATTTCATCGCGGAGTGGACGGACCTCAACGAGCCTCCCGTTTCCGACATCTCCGACCACTGGTCAATGTTCTTCGACGGGTCCTTGAACATCAACGGCGCCGGCGCTGGGATACTCTTCGTGTCCCCTAACAAGGACAAACTACGCTACGTCCTTAGGATCCTCTTTCAGCATCAAACAACATCGCTGAATACGAAGCATGCCTACACGGCATGCGGCTAGCTGTCGAACTGGGAGTCAAACGCCTCTACGTCCACGGCGACTCTGCCCTAGTCATCAACCAACTCAACAAGGAATGGGATACAACCCACGAGAAGATGGACCTCTACTGCAAAGAAATCCGCAAATGGGAATCCAACTTCTACGGCATAGAGTACATCCACATGGTCCGGGATAAAAACCAGGCAGCGGATGCGCTGTCAAAGTTAGGGTCATCTCGGGCCAGATACCGCAAGGCGTTTTCGTTCAAGACATCCAGTGTGGGCACAGACCTAGTCAAAAAGCAACCTAATGAGGCAATGCTCGTAGACGACGCTACCCCGACAACCAGCAGCCGTGACTGGCGCATACCTTTCATCAGGTATATATCGGATGGGTCGGGTTTTCACGATAAAACGGAGAACGAGCGCCTCAATCGACGATCCAAGAATTACGTACTGGTGGATGGTAAACTTATGCGAAAGAACGCAAGTTCTGAAGTCCTGCTCAAATGCATATCCCAAGATGACGACATCAAGCTCCTGGATAACATACACGCTGGATCCTGTGGCAACCACGCGGCTTCAAGAACACTCGTCGGGAAGGCTTTCCGAGCTGGTTTTTACTGGCCAACCGCGGTCGCCGACGCCAAAAAACTGGTCCGACATTGTGAAGGATGCCAGTTCTTTGCTAAAAGGACTCACGTACCTGCTCACGAGATTCAAACTATTCCCTCGTCCTGGCCTTTCGCCTGCTGGGGCCTCGATATGATCGGACCATTTAAGCCGGCCCCCGGCAACTTCAAGTTCGTCTTCGTGCTAATCGACAAATTCTCGAAGTCGATCGAATACATGCCGCTGGTCAAGGCAACCTCCGAGAAAGCTGTGGAGTTCCTTAATCAAATCATACACAGGTTCAGGATCCCCAATAGTATAATCACCGACTTGGGCACTCAGTTCACTGGCACTACGTTCTGGGACTTCTGCGATGACAGGGGCATAGTCATAAAGTACGTGTCAGTAGCTCACCCACGGGCAAACGGTCAAGTAGAGCGCGCCAACGGAATGATCATTGATGCCCTAAAGAAAAGGTTGTACACCGAGAACGACAGAGCACCTGGTCGATGGATGAAAGAGTTACCGGCCGTGATCTGGGGTCTCCGAACACAGGCTAGTCGGAACACGGGAGTGTCACCCTACTTCATGGTCTACGGCACCGAGGCAGTGTTGCCGTCAGACATAACCTTTGGATCCCCAAGAATTGAAAACTTCGACCAGTCAACGGCTGACAACACCAGGGAGCTCGAAATCAACTGCATGGAGGAAAAGCGTTTAATTTTATATCTTCGAACAGCAAAGTATCTCAAAGCCATTAGGCGGTACCACAACAGGAACGTCAAAGACCGTTCCTTCGTGGTCGGTGATCTGGTACTTAAGTGGAAAACAAGCCAAGAAGGAACACACAAGCTATCCACGCCTTGGGAAGGACCCTTTGTGGTCGCCGAAGTCACACATCTAACATCCTACAGATTGGCGTATCTAGATGGAACACGCATGCCTAATTCTTGGCACATAGACAAACTGCGCCGTTTTTATCCATAAGTTCCAGTACCTCTTGCTTGTAAGTTTCTTATAATTAGCAATAATACAAGTTTTTCTTTTTCGCTATACATTGTTTACACGCAGAGCTTTCGACGAGCACAACAATCTTCCTCTGTGGCAAAGATCCTTAATGACCACCAATCAAACACGGTGATACATCACTCAGATAACATTACAACGCTCAAAATCATGGTCATGACAAAATCAAACTTTATTACAAACTTTACATACAGAGTTTACAATAAACACCCCGACAGGCGGTTACTAGTCTACTCCTACAGACTATCCTACAGGCCTACTGCTCGGGCTGATCACCCGCCTGGCCTTGCTGCCCGGACGAAGGGGTCGAGGCCACCGGCGCCTGGCTAGTCGAGACCGCAGGCGTCGACCGCCCATCTCCGGCAATAGATGCCCCCGACAACTCCCTGGCCGATCTGTCTTACCCCGGCTGGTCGGGGGGAGTGGCCGTCCCGCATAGGTTGATGTCGCCGATCACCGTCGACGACAAGTCTAGCAGGCCAGCTCGAAGGTCGTCCGCCTCCTGCGGGCCAACTTCCTTGGGGTACCCCCTCTCCAGCCTGGACAGGTCGACCAGGGGATAGTGGGCGCGCAACATGCTGAGGACATGCGCGCCGACGAACTCCCCGGCGTCCTTAACGAACTGCTGGAGCCAATCCCACGCCCGTTGCGCCTTCTCGACTGGCGTCAGCCTCGGCGCGCGGGGCTGGTCTTCAGGAAGCTCGGGGCTGATCAAGTCTAGAACCGGGGCTACTCCTTTCCAAAGCCTAATGCAGTTAGTCTTCCAGGAGTCCCGATCCTTGACCAGCTCGTCTAAATGCTTCTTGGTATTAACCTTGAGCACTACAAACCAAGCAGGAGGTTAGTTCAAGAACAAGGAAAGGAACGTTGAGCAACCAAATAAAAAAAAGAAGAGGGGCGGCACGGTTATTACCAGACAGCTCCCGATTCCTGTGGCTTAGCTCCTCGCCTGCTCGCCGCCCGGCCTCTAGCGCCCCGGCAAGCTCTTGGCCGAGCTGCTCCTTCTCTTGCTGGAGGCACGCAACCTCTTCCTCCAAGTCTATAGGAACACTCCCCTGGTCAGCAAAACTAACCACACGGCTATATACAGCTGCTCGGAGTGCGCGACTGACCTGTCTTCTGCCGATACTGGTCGGCTAAACGCCGAGTAAGCTCGAGACGGCGCTCTTCCTGAGCACTCATCTCGGCCACCTTCTCCCCAACTTCTGACCGAAGCCGGTCCACCTCCGCGAACAGGGCCTTGTTCTCGGCCACAATGCCCTCAATTTGGTCGAAGCACCTCTTCCGGTACTTCGCCGTTTTCATCGCGCCCTGCAAAAAGAACATATATCGAACCCAGGAACACAGCACATAAGTGTCGAGCACCACAAAGGACCACTTACCTTAACCTCGTCCACGAGACGCTTGGCCGCGCGCTCCACCCTCGCGGCCTCTTTCGTCTCCGCGAGCTCCTCGTGTCCAATGAAGTGGTCCCCGCGTTGGCGCCACACGTAGACGTGCTGGCGGCCATCACGGGGACGACCCTGGATCTCCTCCACGTCGTCATCAGAGGCCGCCCGGGACTCCTCATTCGCTGCACTGCCACCGGCCGCGGTCGCAGGCATCACTGGCCTCTGGTCCAGGCCAGGGGAGCCTACAGGCGAAGAGGCCCCTGCTCAGGGTGGTGTTGGGACCCCCCTTTCTCCGGCTGGAGGAGTCGGGACTCTATCTTCCTCCCCCACAACATTACTCGGGGGAGGGGCCTCGCTGCCTCTTCATCCCTCGTCGGGGTGCTCGCCGTGGCACTCGCCGAGGCCGGTTGTTCCTCGGCGCTCGTAGCAGCGGTTGTCGCCGCAGGCTGCTCCGTGGCTTGCGGCGCGGTGTCTCCAACGGCGGCTACAGGCTTGGCCGTCCTCTATTCAGTGACCTGGTCGGGGTCGATGTCCGACGCCGCGCTAGACAACGAAACGACATTTAAACAATGTCAGAAACATCAACAAAACGCAGAACGTCGCAGTACGAAAGTAAGATTAAACACTTACAGGTCAGATCGCCTGTGTGTTGCAGTGAACCTCCTCCTGGTCCTACCGGTTGGTGCCTGCGCCCCCGTCTCTACGACGCGCGGTGCAGGAGGGTCGCTGGTCACCCGATCAGTGGTGGCCGGCGCTACGTCCGAACGACTGTGCGGCCTCTGGACCAGCGACGGCGTGGCCTCCTCCTCCTCCTCGTCGTCGTCAGTGATCCGGACGAGTCGACGGCGCTTTGGTGCCTGACTGCTCTCCGCCGGCAGTGCTTCCGCAGGGGAGGGGTCTGCTGCCAGCGGCCTTTTCCCCGCTACTCTGTCTTCGGTGGTCGGGGCGGGATGGTTCTGCTCCTCCGCACTGCTGGTGTACCGAGTACACCGAGTAGCGTCGTCCTCTGGCGGGTCTTCACCCGCGGGATTCTCTATGCCAGGTGCCAGTGATATGTACACTGTGCACCGGTCAACGTCTCCGATCTGCAGCAATAACAGAGACAAGTCAACAACCACGAAGAACAAGAACTAAGGAGGTAACATCAGTCAGTAGCATTACCTTGGGAGCTGGTCGCCCTAGTTTGAAGGCTTGTACCCGATCACTACCACGGACGAAGCTGCCGTCCGCAAAGTTGAACAGCTCGTTCAACAGTTGTTGCACTTCAGAATTCTCCAAGACCTCAGGACTCATCCTGGTCGGGTCCTGGCTCCCAGCGTACTCGTACGCCGAGTGCACCCTCTTCTGGCAGGGCATCACCTGACGACACACGAAGTTGCCAACCACTCCCAGCCCGTCCAAACGCGACCAGTCGATCAGCTTCATCAGGTCTGCTACTTGACCGGCGAACTCTGGGCGGTCGGTCCAACTGACCCTCTTCTCGGGGATGTACCCCACGTCGCAGAACGTGGAGCTGCGCGGCTCTTCCCTGATGTAGAACCACTTCTTGTACCATTCGGTGAGAGAAGTGTTCCATGGGCAGTTTAGATACCGGTTCTTCATCCCGTCACGAAGATTGAGGTATACTCCACCTGCAATCTTGGAGCCTCCAACCGCTCCCTTCTTCCTCAAACAGAAAAGATAACGGAAAAGATCGAAGTGCGGCTCTATTCCAACATAGGCCTCGCACAGATGGATAAAAGTGGAAATGAGAAGAATTGAGTTCGGGTGCAGATTGCATATCCCGATCTCATAGTACAGAAGAAGCCCCTGGAGAAAAGGATGGACAGGAACCCCAAAACCCCTCTTGAGAAAATCTTCGAAAACTACAATCTCACCGGCACGGGGGTCGGGGTAGCTCTCCCCCTCTGGCGCCCTTCAGCCGCCGAGCTCTTGGCTGTGCAGTAGCCCCATATCGATGAGGTCGTTCAGGGACTTCACGCTGCTACGAGACTTTTTCCATTCCTTAGCCATCAGCTCGGCCCTCCTCTTGGAGTCGCTCTTCGCCATTGACGTAGCAGGAGTGACTGCAAGTTGGGAGGATTGACGGTGGTTGCAGAAGGCAAGAATGGAAAGCTTGAAGGCAATGGCAGGGTAAGAGATACGGGGGCACTATCAAGCTTTTATAAGTAACAACTCCACCCCTCCCACTTCCCGCATTCTTGGGAAGTGGGCGGGCCCAACGGCGGACGCGGCGTTTCGGCTTCCAACAATTACCGACAGTTAATACAGTGACCTTTTTTGCATAATTAATGGTTTCCTTTTCTTGAACCGCGCAAAGAGCGGCTGCACAGTTACTGGGCGCACCTTTTCACGCAACCATCTGACAATGCGTCAGGAGGTCTCGTCACATCACCCATTTATGTGATGAGATGTTTTTCAAAATAATAGACAAAAATTGGTGGAGGATCAACGTTCTTGGGAACTACACCGACCACCGAGCACTGTATGCTCGGGGACTGGTCGTCCAGTTTGCCAGTATGGAGATCTGGGGACTGCACCGACCACCGAGCACTATATGCTTGGGGACTGGTCGTCCAGTCTGCCAGTTTGGAGATCTGGGGACTGCACCGACCACCGAGCACTGTATGCTCGGGGACTGGTCGACCAGTCTGCCAGTTTGGAAATCTGGGTACTGCACCAACCACCGAGCACTACATGCTCGGGGACTGGTTGATAAGTCTATCCGATGGCAAATGAGCATGAGATACTCGGGGACTGGATAACTTGAATTTTTTAGACCTTGCTACAAGGCTCATACTTCGCCTTCCAGCAAGTTCGTGGACTACATCGGTACGATGCATCTGGCGATGCATCTCAGTTTCAGAATTTCTTTGAGGACTTTTCTTTTGACCCTGGCACCACGTGCCTACGACACCTGCTACCATGCTCGGGGACTAAGTGGGCACACTTCACCTTGCGGTGTACTTGCCTTTTTTGCTAAGGACATACTTTTTGAAAAAGTAAAGTGGGCACACTTCACCAAGAAAATAGATATTTTTTCTTAAAAGCACCATTCATTCTTCGAACAACCGGCTCTTTCGACGCCAATGTTGGTCAACTATCTTTGAAGTTGGTTAAAATGCCATTGCGACTGTTTAGGCAACTTTCCTGCTTATTGAAGACGTCAAGTTTCATTGGTCGAAGAAGCTCAAGACGGCGTGTTACTTCACAATACATGGTGCTCGGAGACTAGCTGTGGGGGTATAAACCCCTATACCCTTGCGGCTAGACTTGGGCCAGGAGGCTTGGCCCATTACGAGACAAGTTCGAGGCTTGATCCGACAGCTCGGAGTTTCACGCAAGAAAACAAGACGTGGAGATCAAGCAGGATTCTAGTCGGTTAGAATAGGAATTGATATCGAACTATCTATGGCGATTGTAACCGACTAGGATTAGTTTCCAGGCCTGTAACCCTGCCCTCCGGACTATATAAGGAGGGGCAACGGACCCCCCTAGGACATCGTTATTCTCTCAACACAAATCAATACAAAAAGACGCAGGACGTAGGTATTAAGCCAACTCGGCGGCCGAAACTGGATAAAAAGCTTGTCCGTGTCTTGCGTCACCATCGAGTTCGTAGTTTGCGCACCGTCTACCCATAAACTACTACCGTGGGTATACCCCAAGGTAGACTGCCGACCAGCTTTCGTCGACAACCATAGGCTTAGAAATCGTTGTGGAAGTTCCCGACGGTACTCCTAGGTGAAGAGGCTCAAGTGAAAGCTCGGTTCGGTCTGTTTGAAGATAGTGCTAATCTTGAAGAAAGATAGGTGTACGGTTTGCATGGAACGTACGATATTCTCAGAAATCAATTAGGACGCACCCGATAGAACTCCGAGATCATGTGTGTCATATGGAATCTCGCTTCAATCTGTTTGGAGACAGTGTTAGTTTAGGTGCAAGATTGGTGCATGGTTTGCGCATAATGCACCATAGGCTCAGAAACCATTATGGAAGCACCCGATGATAATCATAGGTGAAGAGGCTCAAGTGGAAGGTCGGTTCGATCTGTTTGGAGATAGTGCTAATCTTGAGCAAGATAGGTGCACGGTTTGCATGGAACATACCATATGGTAAGAAATCCATTTGGACGCACCCCCATAGAACTCCTAGATGACATGTGTCATATGGAATCTCGCTTCGGTCTGTTTGGAGACAGAGTTAGTTTTGGTGCAAGATAGGTACACAGTTTGCGCCTAATGCATCATAGGCTAAGAAACCATTTTGGATGCACCCGATGATACTCCTGGGTAAAGGGGCTCAAGTGGAAGCTCGGTTTGCTTTTGTTTGGAGATAGTGCTAATCTTGCAAGATAGGTGCACGAATTGCATGGAACGTACCATATGCTTCGAAATATATTTGGAAGCACCCAATAGAACTCCTAGATGACGTGTGTCATATAGAATCTCACTTCGGTCTCTTTGGAGATAGTGTTAGTTTTGGTGCAAGATTAGTACACGATTTGTGCCTAATGCACCATAGGCTAAGAAACTATTTTGGACGCACACGATGGTACTCCTTGGTGAAGAGGCTCATGTGGAATCTTGGTTCTATCTGTTTGGAGATAGTTCTAATCTTGATGCAAGATAGGTGCACGGTTTGCATGGAACATACCATATGCTCAGAAATCAATTTGGACACACCCAATGGAACTGTAGATGCACCCGATCGAACTACTAGATGAAGTGTATCATATGGAATCTCGCTTCAGTCCAGTTGGAGATAGTATTAGTTTCGGTGAAAGATAAGTGCATGGTTTGTGCCCAGAGCACCATAGGCTCAGAAACCGTTGTGGAAGTTCCCGATGGTACTCCTAGGTGAAGAGGCTCAAGTGAAAGCTCGGTTCGGTCTGTTTGGAGATAGTGCTAATCTTGACGCAAGATAGGTGTACGGTTTGCATGGAACATACCATATTCTCATAAATCAATTTGGATGCACCCGATAGAACTCCTAGATCATGTGTGTCATATGGAAACTTGCTTCAATCTGTTTGGAGACAGTGTTAGTTTAGGTGCAAGATTGGTGCATGGTTTGCGCATAATACACCATAGGCTCAGAAACCATTATGGAAGCACCCGATAATACTCATAGGTGAAGAGGCTCAAGTGGAAGGTCGGTTCGATCTGTTTGGAGATAGTGCTAATCTTGATGCAAGTTAGGTGCACCATTTGCATGGAACATACAATATGCTAAGAAATCCATTTGGACGCACCCTAATAGAACTCCTAGATGACATGTGTCATATGGAATCTCGCTTTGGTATGTTTGGAGACAGAGTTAGTTTTGGTGCAAGATAGGTACACAGTTTGCGCCTAATGCATTATAGGCTAAGAAACCATTTTGGATGCACCCGATGATAACCCTGGGTAAAGGGCTCAAGTGGAAGCTGAGTTTGCTTTGTTTGGAGATAGTGCTAATCTTGATGCAAGATAGGTGCACGAATTGCATCGAACGTAGCATTTGCTTAGAAATATATTTGGAAGCACCAAATAGAACTCCTAGATGATGTGTGTCATATAGAATCTCACTTCGGTCTCTTTGGAGATAGTGTTAGTTTCGGTGCAAGATAGGTACATGTTTTGTGCCTAATGCACCATAGGCTAAGAAACGATTTTGGACGCACGCGATGGTACTCCTTGGTGAAGAGGCTCATGTGGAATCTTGGTTCTGTCTGTTTGGAGATAGTTCTAATCTTGATGCAAGATAGGTGCATGGTTTGCATGGAACAGACCATATGCTCAGAAATCAATTTGGACACGCCCGATGGAACTACTAGATGAAGTGTATCATATGAAATCTCGCTTCGGTCCAGTTGGATTTAGTATTAGTTTCGGTGCAAGATAGTTGCATGGTTTGTGCCTAGTGCACCATAGGCTCAGAAATGAACGTACCATATTCTCATAAATCAATTTGGACGCACCCGATAGAACTCCTAGATCATGTGTGTCATATGGAATCTCGCTTCAATCTGTTTAGAGACAGTGTTAGTTTAGGTGCAAGATTGGTGCATGGTTTGCGCATAATGCACCATAGGCTCAGAAACCATTATGGAAGCACCCGATGATAATCCTAGGTGAAGAAGCTCAAGTGGAAGGTCGGTTCGATCTGTTTGGAGATAGTGCTAATCTTGATGCAAGATAGGTGCACGGTTTGCATGGAACATACCATATGCTAAGAAATCCATTTAGACGCACCCCAATAGAACTCCGAAATGACATATGTCATATAGAATCTCGCTTTGGTCTGTCTGGAGTCAGAGTTAGTTTTGGTGCAAGATAGGTACACAGTTTGCGCCTAATGCATCATAGGCTAGGAAACCATTTTGGATGCACCCGATGATACTCCTGGGTAAAGGGGCTCAAGTGGAAGCTTAGTTTGCTTTTGTTTGGAGATAGTGCTAATCTTGATGCAAGATAGGTGCACGAATTGCATGGAACGTACCATATCCTTCAAAATATATTTGGAAGCACCCAATAGAACTCCTAGATGACGTGTGTCATATAGAATCTCACTTCGGTCTCTTCGGAGATAGTGTTAGTTTTGGTGCAAGATTAGTACACGATTTGTGCCTAATGCACCATAGGCTAAGAAACTATTTTGGACGCACACGATGGTACTCCTTGGTGAAGAGGCTCATGTGGAATCTTGGTTCTGTCTGTTTAGAGATAGTTCTAATCTTGATGCAAGATAGGTGCACGGTTTGCATGGAACATACCATATGCTCATAAATCAATTTGGACAAACCCGATGGAACTGTAGATGCACCCGATGGAACTACTAGATGAAGTGTATCATATGGAATCTCGCTTCGGTCCAGTTGGAGATATTATTAGTTTCGGTGCAAGATAGTTGCATGGTTTGTGCCCAGTGCACCATAGGCTCAGAAATCGTTGTGTAAGTTCCCGATGGTACTCCTAGGTGAAGAGGCTCAAGTGAATGCTCGGTTCGGTCTGTCTGGAGATAGTGCTAATCTTGATGAAAGATAGGTGTACGGTTTGCATGGAACGTACCACATTCTCAGAATCAATTTGGATGCACCCGATAGAGCTCCTAGATCATGTGTGTCATATGGAATCTCGCTTCAATCTGTTTGGAGACAGTGTTAGTTTAGGTGCAAGATTGTTGCATGGTTTGCGCATAATGCACCATTGGCTCAAAAACCATTATGGAAGCACCCGATGATAATCCTAGGTGAAAAGACTCAAGTGGAAGGTCGGTTCCATCTGTTTGGAGATAGTGTTAATCTTGATGCAATGTAGGTGCACGGTTTGCATGGAACATACCATATGCTAAGAAAACCATTTGGACGCACCCTAATAGAACTCCTAGATGACATGTGTCATATAGAATCTCGCTTTGGTCTGTTTGGAGACAGAGTTAGTTTTGGTGCAAGATAGGTACACAGTTTGCGCCTAATGCATCATAGGCTAAGAAACCATTTTGGATGCACCCGATGATACTCCTAGGTAAAGGGGCTCAATTGGAAGCTCAGTTTGCTTTGTTTGGAGATAGTGCTAATCTTGATGCAAGATAGGTGCACGAATTGCATCGAACGTACCATATGCTTCGAAATATATTTGGAAACACCCAATTGAACTCCTAAATGACCTGTGGCATATACAATCTCACTTGTGTCTCATTAGATATA
>NC_012877.2:29284724-29336962 GCF_000003195.3 Sorghum bicolor
GATTTCTTAGCATATGGTATGTTCCATACAAACCATGCACCTATCTTGCATCAGGATTAGCAATATCTCCAAACAGATCAAACCGACCTTCCACTTGAGCCTCTTCACCTAGGATTATCATCGGGTGCTTCCACAATGGTTTCTGTGCCTATGGTGCATTATGCGCAAACCATGCACCAATCTTGCACCTAAACTAACACTGTCTCCAAACAGATTGAAGCAAGATTCCATATGACACACATGATCTAGGAGTTCTATCGGGTGCATCCAAATTGATTTCCGAGAATATGGTACGTTCCATGCAAACCGTACACATATCTTGCATCAAGATTAGCACTATCTCCAAACAGACCAAACCGAGCTTTCACTTGAGCCTCTTCACCTAGGAGTACCATCGGGAACTTCCACAACGATTTCTGAGCCTATGGTGCACTACGCACAAACCATGCAACTATCTTGCACCGAAACTAATACTATCTCCAACTGCACCGAAGCGAGATTCTATATGATACACTTCATCTAGTAGTTCCATCGGGTGCATCTACAGTTCCATCGGGTTTGTCCAAATTTATTTCTGAGCATATGGTATGTTCCATGCAAACCGTGCACCTATCTGGCATCAAGATTAGAACTATCTCCAAACAGACAAAACCAAGATTCCACTTGAGCCTCTTCACCAAGGAGTACCATCGTGTGCGTCCGAAATAGTTTCTTAGCTTATGGTGCATTAGGCACAAACCGTATACCTATCTTGCACTGAAACTAACACTATCGCCAAAGAGACCGAAGTGAGATTCTATATGACACACGTCATCTAGGAGTTCTATTGGGTGCTTCCCAATATATTTCTAAGCATATAGTACGTTCTTTGCAATTCATGCACTTATCTTACATCAAGATTAGCACTATCTCCAAACAAAAGCAAACTGAGCTTCCACTTGAGCCCCTTTACCTAGGAGTATCATCGGGTGTATCCAAAATGGTTTCTTAGCCTATGATGCATTAGGCGCAAACTGTGTACCTATCTTGCACCAAAACTAACTCTGTCTCCAAACAGACCGAAGCGAGATTTCATATGACACATGTCATCTAGGAGTTCTATTGGGGTGCGTCCAAATTGATTTCTGAGAATATGGTATGTTCCATGCAAACCGTACACCTATCTTGCATCAAGATTAGTACTATCTCCAAACAGACCGAACCGAGCTTTCACTTGAGCCTCTTCACCTAGGAGTACCATTGGGAACTTCCACAACGATTTTTGAGCCTATGGTGCACTGGGCACAAACCATGCAACTATCTTGCACCGAAACTAATACTATCTCCAACTGGACCGATGCGAGATTTCATATGATACACTTCATCTAGTAGTTCCATTGGGTGCATCTACAGTCCAATCGGGTGTGTCCAAATTAATTTCTGAGCATATGGTATGTTCCATGCAAACCATGCACCAACCTTGCATCATGATTAGAACTATCTCCAAACAGATAGAACCAAGATTCCACTTGAGCCTCTTCACCAAGGAGTACCATCGTGTGCGTCCAAAATAGTTTTTTAGCCTATGGTGCATTAGGCACAAACCGTGTACCTATCTTGCACCGAAACTAACACTATCTCCAATGAGACCGAAGTGAGATTCTATATGACACACGTCATCTACGAGTACTATTGGGTGCTTCTAAATATATTTCGAAGCATATGGTACGTTCCATGCAATTTGTGCACCTATCTTGCATCAAGATTAGCACTATCTCCAAACAAAAGCAAACTGAGCTTCCACTTGAGCCCCTTTACCCAGGATTATCATCCGGTGCTTCCATAATGGTTTCTGAGCCTATGGTGCATTATGCGCAAACCATGCACCAATCTTGCACCTAAACTAACACTGTCTCCAAACAGATTGATGCGAGATTCCATATGACACACATGATCTAGGAGTTCTATCGGGTGCGTCCAAATTGATTTCTGAGAATATGGTACGTTCCATGCAAACCGTACACCTATCTTTCATCAAGATTAGCACTATCTCTAAAGAGACCAAACCGAGCTTTCACTTGAGCCTCATCACCTAGGAGTACCAGCGGGAACTTCCACAACGATTTCTGAGCCTATGGTGCACTTGGCATAAACCATGCAACTATCTTGCACCGAAACTAATAATATCACCAACTGGACCGAAGCGAGATTCCATATGATACACTTCATCTAGTAGTTCCATCAGGTGCATGTACAGTTCCATCGGTGTGTCCAAATTGATTTCTAAGCATATGGTATGTTCTATGCAAACCGTGCACCTATCTTGCATCAAGATTAGAACTATCTCCAAACAGACAGAACCAAGATTCCACATGAGCCTCTTCACCAAGGAGAACCATCGCATGAGTCCAAAATAGTTTCTTAGCCTATGGTGCATTAGGCACAAACCGTGTACCTATCTTGCACTCCAAAGAGACCGAAGTGAGATTCTATATGACACACGTCATCTAGGAGTTCTATTGGGTGCTTCCAAATATATTTCTAACCATATGGTACATTCAATGCAATTCGTGCACCTATCTTGCATCAAGATTAGCACTATCTCCAAACAAATCTAACTGAGCTTCCACCTGAGCCCCTTTACCGAGGTGTATCATCGGGTGTATCTAAAATGGTTTCTTAGCTATGATGCATTAGGCGCAAACTGTGTACCTATCTTGCACCATAACTAACTCTGTCTCCAAACAGACAAAAGCAAGATTCTATATAACACATGTCATCTAGGAGTTCTACTGGGGTGCATCCAAATGGATTTCTTAGCATATGGTATGTTCCATGCAAACCGTGCACCTATCTTGCATCAAGACTAGCACAATCTCCAAACAAAAGCAAACTGAGCTTCCACTTGAGCCCCTTTACCCAGGATTATCATCCGGTGCTTCCATAATGGTTTCTGAGCCTATGGTGCATTATGCGCAAACCATGCACCAATCTTGCACCTAAACTAACACTGTCTCCAAACAGATTGAAGCGAGATTCCATATGACACACATGATCTAGGAGTTCTATCGGGTGCGTCCAAATTGATTTCCGAGAATATGTTATGTTCCATGCAAACCGTACACCTATCTTGCATCAAGATTAGCACTATCTCCAAACAGACTGAACTGAGCTTTCACTTGAGCCTCTTCACCTAGGAGTACGATCGGGAACTTCCACAACGATTTCTAGCCTATGGTGCACTAGGCACAAACCATGCAACGATCTTGCACCGAAACTAATACTATCTCCAACTGGACCGAAGCGAGATTTCATATGATACACTTCATCTAGTAGTTCCAACGGGTGCATGTATGGTTCCATCGGGTGTGTCCAAATTGATTTCTGAGCATATGGTATGTTCCATGCAAACCATGCACCTATCTTGCATCAAGATTAGAACTATCTCCAAACAGACAGAAATAAGCTTCCACTTGAGCCTCTTCACCAAGGAGTACCATCGTATGCGTCCAAAATAGTTTCTTAGCCAATGGTGCATTAGGCACAAATCGTGTACCTATCTTGCACAGAAACTAACACTATCACCAATGAGGCCGTAGTGAGATTCTATATGACACACGTCATCTACGAGTTCTATTGGGTGCTTCCAAATATATTTCAAAGCATATGGTACGTTCCATGCAATTCGTGCACCTATCTTGCATCAAGATTACCACTATCTCCAAACTAAGCAAACTGAGCTTCCACT
Source organism: Sorghum bicolor (assembly GCF_000003195.3). NCBI lineage: Eukaryota > Viridiplantae > Streptophyta > Magnoliopsida > Poales > Poaceae > Sorghum > Sorghum bicolor. Next base: position 29,288,452 of record NC_012877.2, read on the forward strand.
TGAGCCCCTTTACCCAGGAGTATCATTGGGTGCATCCAAAATGGTTTCTTAGCCTATGATACATTAGGCGCAAACTGTGTACCTATCTTGCACCAAAACTAACTCTGTCTCCAAACAGACCAAAGCGAGATTCTATATGACACATGTCATCTTGGAGTTCTATTGGGGTGCGTCCAAATGGATTTCTTAGCATATGGTAGGTTCCATGCAAAACGTGCACCTATCTTGCATCAAGATTAGCACTATCTCCAAACAGATCGAACCGACCTTCCACTTGAGCCTCTTCACCTAGGATTATCATGGGGTGCTTCCATAATGGTTTCTGAGCCTACGGTGCATTATGCGCAAACCATGCACCATTCTTGCACCTAAACTAACACTGTCTCCAAATAGATTGAAGCGAGATTCCATATGACACACATGATCTAAGAGTTCTATCAGGTGCGCCCAAATTGATTTCTAAGAATATGGTACGTTCCATGCAAACCGTACACCTATCTTTCATCGAGATTAGCACTATCTCCAAATAGACCAAACCAAACTTTCACTTGAGCCTCTTCACCTAGGAGTACTATCAGGAACTTCCACAACGATTTCTGAGCCTATGGTGCACTGGGCACACCTCCCTCACCGATCACTGGTTGATGTTCTTCGACGGGTCTTTAAACATCAATGGCGCTGGTGCCGGCATCCTTTTCATTTCACCAAACAAGGACAAACTACTCTACGTCCTTCGGATCCTCTTCCTGGCATCCAACAATGTCGCCGAGTACGAAGGTCTCTGGACTTTGTAGACGTGGCCTGGTTCATCCCGCTCGACCACAAGCACCGTGGAAATGACCCGATCAGTTGCTGCTATATAGAGGAGCATTTCCCCCAGCCTAGAGATAAACCGGCTGAGAGCTGCCATGCACCCTGTGAGCTTTTGAACGTCTTTGAAATTCCTGGGTGGTCGCATATCGAGCACTGCCTTGACTTTTGAGGGGTTTGGCCGTATGCCATCGCACTGACGACGTTGCCGAGCAGTATACCAGAGGGAACCCCGAAGATGCATTTGTTGGGGTTAAGCTTCCACTTGTATTTATTTAGCGCTTTAAAAGTGCGGTCTAAGTTGTCGATCAGGGTGCTTGTGTCCCTGGTTTTGATGACAACGCGATGTAGGCCTCGACGAGGTCGTCACGTATCTCGTTGTGGAGTAGCCTATGGTGCAATAGGCACAAACTGTGTCCCTATCTTGCACCAAAACTAACTCTATCTCCAAAGAGACCAAAGTGAGATTCTATATGACACACATCATCTTGGAGTTCCACTGGGTGCTTCCAAATATATTTCTAAGCATATGGTACGTTCCATGCAATTCGTGCACCTATCTTGCATCAAGATTAGCACTATATCCAAACAAACAACTGAGCTTCCACTTGAGCACCTTTACCTAGGAGTATCATCGGGTGCATCCAAAATAGTTTCTTAGCCTAAGATGCATTAGGCACAAACCGTGTACCTATCTTGTACCAAAACTAACTATGTGTCCAAATAGACTGAAGCGAGATTCCGTATGGCACATGTCATCTAGGAGTTCTATTGGGTGTGTCCAAATGGATTTTTGAGCATATGGTACGTTCCTTGCAAACCGTGCACCTATCTTGCATCAAGATTAGTACTATCTCCAAACAGATCGAACCAAGCTTCCACTTGAGCCTCTTCACCTAGGAGTATCATTGGGTGCTTCCACAATAGTTTCTAAGCCTATGATGCATCATGCGCAAATCGTGCACCAATCTTGCACCTAAACTAACACTATCTCCAAACGGACCAAAGCGAGATACAATATGGCACACGTCATCTAGGAGTTCTATCGGGTGCGTCCAAATTGAATTTTGTGAATATACTATCTTCAACTGGACCGAAGCGAGATTCCATATGACAAACTTCAGCTAGTAGTTCCATCGGGTGCCTCTAGCAGTTCCATCGGGTGTGTCCACATTGATTTCTAAGCATATGGTACGTTCCATGCAAATCGTGCGCCTATCATACATCAAGATGAGAACTATCTCCAAACAGACCAAACCCACTTGAGCCTCTTCACTAAGGAGTGCCACCGGGTGCGTCCAAAATGGTTTCTTAGACTATGGTGCATTAGGTGCAAACCGTGCACCTATCTTGCACCAAAACTAACACTATCTCCAAATGGACCAAAGCAAAATTCCATATGACGCACATCATCTAGGAGTTCTATCGGGTGTGTCCAAATTGATTTCCGAGCATATGGTATGTTCCATGCAAACCATGCACCTATCTTGCATCAAGATTAGCACTATATCGAAACAGACCAAACCGAGCTTTCACTTGAGCCTTTTCACCTAGGAGTACAATCGGGTGCTTCCACAATGGATTCGACCCTATGGTGCATTAGGCGCAAACCGTGCACCTATCTTGCACTGAAACTAACATTGTCTCTAAATAGACCAAAGCGAGACTCCATATGACACACATCATCTAAGAGTTCTATTGGGTGCGTATAAATTGATTTCTAGGCATATGGTATGTTACATGCAAACCGTGCACCTATCTTACATCAAGATTAGCACAATCTCCAAACAGATCGAACCGAGCTTCCACATCAGCCTCTTCACCTAGGAGTATCATCGGGTGCTTCCACAATGGTGTGTGAGCTTATGGTGCATTAGGCACAAACCGTGTACCTATCTTGCACTGATACTAACATTGTCTCCAAACGGACCGAAGCGAGATTCTATATGACACACATTATTTAGGAGTTCTATCGGGTGTGTCGAAATTGATTTCCGAGCATATGGAATGTTCCATGCAAACCGTTCAATAAATCATGCATCAAGATTAGCACTATCTCCAAACCGAGCTTCCACTTGAGCCCCTTTACCTAGGAGTAATATCATGTGCATCCAAAATGGTTTCTTAGCCTATGGTGCATTAGGCACAAACCTTGTACCTATCTTGCACCAAAACTAACACTGTATCCAAAGAGACCGAAGTGAGATTCTATATGACACACGTCATCTAGGAGTTCTATTGGGTGCTTCCAAATAGATTTCTAAGCATATGGGATGTTCAATGCAATTCGTGCATCTATCTTGCATCAAGATTATCACTATCTCAAAACCGAGATTCCACTTGAGACCCTTTACCTAGGATACCATCACGTGCGTCCAAAATGGTCAAATCGTGTACCTATCTTGCACCGAAACTAACACTTTCTCCACACAGACTGAAGTGAGATTCTATATGACACACATCATCTAGGAGTTCTATTGGGTGCTTCTAAATAGATTTCTAAGCATATTGTACGTTCCATGCAATTCGGGCACCTATCTTGCATCAAGATTAGCACTATATCCAAACAAACAAAACTGAGCTTCCACTTGAGCCTCTTTACCCAGGAGTATCATCGGATGCATCCAAAATGGTTTCTTAGCCTATGATGCATTAGGCACAAACCGTGTACCTATCTTGCACCAAAACTAACTCTGTCGCCAAACAGACCGAAGCGAGATTCCATATGACACATGTCATCTAGGAATTCTATTGGGGTGTGTCCAAATGGATTTCTTAGCATATGGTATGTTCCATTCAAACCGTGCACCTATCTTCCATCAAGATTAGCACTATCTCCAAACAGATTGAACCGACCTTCGACTTGAGCCTCTTCACCTAGGAGTATTATCGGGTGCTTCCATAATGGTTTCCGTGCCTATGGTGCATTTTGTGCAAACCATGCACCAATCTTGCACCTAAACTAACATTGTATCCGAATAGATTGAAGCAAGATTCTACATGACACACATGATCTAGGAGTTCTATCGGGTGTGTCCAAATTGATTTCCGAGAATATGGTACGTTCCATGCAAACGTACACCTATCTTGCATCAAGATTAGCACTATCTCCAAACAGACCAAACCGAGCTTTCACTTGAGTTCCATCGCTTCCATAATGATTTCTAAGCATATAGTACGTTCTTTGCAATTCATGCACCTATCTTACATCAAGATTAGCACTATCTCCAAACAAAAGCAAACTGAGCTTCCACATGAGCCACTTTACCCAGGAGTATCATCGGGTGCATCCAAAATGGTTTCTTAGCCTATGATGCATTAGGCGCAAACTGTGTACCTATCTTGCACCAAAACTAACTCTGTCTCCAAACAGACCGAAGCGAGATTCCATATGACACATGTCATCTAGGAGTTCTATTGGGGTGCGTCCAAATGGATTTCTTAGCATATGGTATGTTCCATGCAAACCGTGCACCTCTCTTGCATCAAGATTAGCACTATCTCCATACAGATCGAACTGACCTTCCACTTGAGCCTCTTCACCTAGGATTATCATCGGGTGCTTCCATAATGGTTTCTGAGCCTATGGTGCATTATGCGCAAACCATGCACCAGTCTTGCACCTAAACTAACACTGTCTCCATACAGATTTAAGTGAGATTCCATATGACACACATGATTTAGCAGTTCTATCGGGTGCGTCCAAATATTCTGAGAATATTCTACGTTCCATGCAAACCGTACACCTATCTTTCATCAAGATTAGCACTATCTCCAAATAGACCGAACTGAGCTTTCACTTGAGCCTCTTCACCTAGGAGTACCATCGCGAACTTCCAAACGGTTTCTGAGCCTATGGTGCACTCGGCACAAACCATGCAACTATCTTGCACCGAAACATATACTATCTCCAACTAGACCGAACCGACCTTCCACTTGAGCCTCTTCACCTAGGATTATCATAGGGTGCTTCCATAATGGTTTCTGAGCCTATGGTGCATTATGCGCAAACCATGCACCAATCATGCAACTATACTTAGCATATGGTATGTTCCTTGCAAACCGTGCACCTATCTTGCATCAAGATTAGCACTATCTCTAAGCAAATCAAACCGACCTTCCACTTGAGCCTCTTCACCTAGGATTATCATCGGGTGCTTCCATAATGGTTTCTGAGCCTATGGTGCATTATGCGCAAACCATGCACCAAACTTGCACCTAAACTAAGACTGTCTCCAAACATATTGAAGCAAGATTCCATATGACACACATAATCTAGGAGTTCTATCGGGTGTACACCTATCTTGCATCAAGATTAGCACTATCTCCAAACAGACCGAACCGAGCTTTCACTTGAGCCTCTTCACCTAGGAGTACCATCGAGAACTTCCACAACGATTTCTGAGCCTATGGTGCACTGGGCACAAACCATGCAACTATCTTGCACCGAAACATATACTATCTCCAACAGGACTGAAACGAGATTTTATATGATACACTTCATCTAGTAGTTCCATCTGGTGCATCTATAGTTCCATAGGGTTTGTCCAAATTGATTTGTGTGCATATGGTATGTTTCATGCAAACCGTGCACCTATCTTGCATCAAGATTAGAACTATCTCCAAACAGACAGAACCAAGATTGCACTTGAGCCTCTTCAGCAAGGAATACCATTGTGTGCGTCCAAAATAGTTTCTTAGCCTATGGTGCATTAGGCACAAACAGTGTACCTATCTTGCACCAAAACTAACACTTTCTCCAAAGAGACTGAATTGAGATTCTATATGACACACGTCATCTAGGAATTCAATTGGGTGCTTCCAAATACATTTTGAAGCATATGGTACGTTCCATGCAATATGTGCACCTATCTTGCATCAAGATTAGCACTATCTCCAAACAAAAGCAAACTGAGCTTCCACTTGAGCCCCTTTACCCAGCAGTATCATCAGGTGCATCCAAAATGGTTTCTTAGCCTATGATGCATTAGGCGGAAACTGTGTACCTATCTTGCACCAAAACTAACTCTGTCTCCAAACAGACCAAAGCGAGATTCCATATGACACATGTCATCTAGGAGTTTTATTGGGGTGCGTCCAAATGGATTTCTTTGCATATGGTATGTTCCATGCAAACCGTGGACCTATCTTGCATCAAGATTAGAACTATCTCCAAACAGATCGAACCCACCTTCCACAAGAGCCTCTTCACCTAGGATTATCATCGGGTGCTTCCATAATGGTTTCTGAGCCAATGTTGCAATATGCGCAAACCATGCACCAATCTTGCACCTAAACTAACACTGTCTCCAAACAGACTGAAGCGAGATTCCATATGACACACATGATTTAGCAGTTCTATCGGGTTCGTCCAAATTGATTTCTGAGAATATTCTACGTTCCATGCAAACCATACACCTAGCTCTCATCAAGATTAGCACTATTTGCAAATAGACCGAACCGAGCTTTCACTTGAGCCTCTATACCTAGGAGTACCATCGGGAAGTTCCACAACGATTTCTGAGCCTATGGTGCACTGAGCACAAACCATGCAACTATCTTGCACCGAAACTAATACTATCTCCAACTAGACCAAAGCGAGATTCCATATGATACTCTTCATCTAGTTAGTTCCATCGGTTGCATCTACAGTTACATCGGGTGTGTCCAAATTTATTTCTGAGCATATGGTATGTTCCATGCAAACCGTGCACCTATCTTGCATCAAGATTAGAACTATCTCCAAACAGACAGAACCAAGATTCCACATGAGCCTCTTCACCAAGGAGTACCATCGCGTGCGTCCAAAATAGTTTCTTAGCCTATGGTGCATTAGGCACAAACCGTGTACCTATCTTGCACCGAAACTAACACTATCTCCAAAGAGACTGAAGTGAGATTCTATATGACATACGTCATCTAAGAGTTCTATTGGGTGCTTCCAAATATATTTCTAAGCATATGGTACGTTCCATGCAAACCGTGCACCTATCTTGCATCAAGAATAGCACTATCTCCAAACAGATCGAACCGACCTTCCACTTGAACCTCTTCACCTAGGATTGTCATCAGGTGCTTCCATAATGGTTTCTGAGCCTATGGTGCATTATGCGCAAACCATGCACCATTCTTGCACCTAAACTAACACTGTCTCTAAACAGATTGAAGCGAGATTCGATATGACACACATGATCTAGGAGTTCTATCGGGTGCGTCCAAATTGATTTATGAGAATATGGTATGTTCCACGCAAACCGTACACCTATCTTTCATCAAGATTAGCACTATCTCCAAACAGACCGAACCGAGCTTTCACTTGAGCCTCTTCACCTAGGAGTACGATCGGGAACTTCCACAACGATTTCTAAGCCTATGGTGCACTGGGCACAAACCATGCAACTATCTTGCACCGAAACTAATACTATCTCCAACTGGACCGAAGCGAGATTCCATATGATACACTTCATCTAGTAGTTCTATCAGGTGCGTCTACAGTTCCATCGGGTGTGTTCAAATTGATTTCTAAGCATATGGTATGTTCCATGCAAACCGTGCACCTATTTTGCATCAAGATTAGAACTATCTCCAAACAGACAGAACCAAGATTCCACATGAGCCTCTTCACCAAGGAGTACCATCGCGTGCGTCCAAAATAGTTTCTTAGCCTATGGTGCATTAGGCACAAACCGTGTACCTATCTTGCACCGAAACTAACACTATCTACAAAGAGGCTGAAGTGAGATTCTATATGAAATACGTCATCTAGGAGTTCTATTGGGTGCTTCCAAATATATTTCTAAGCATATGGTACGTTCCATGCAATTCGTGCACCTAGCTTGCATCACGATTAGCACTATGTCCAAACAAAGCAAACATAGCTTCCACTTGAGCCCCTTTACCTAGGAGTATCATCGGGTGCATCCAAAATGGTTTCTTAGCCTATGATGCATTAGGTGCAAACTGTGTACCTATCTTGCACCAAAACTAACTCTGTCTCCAAACAGACCAAAGCGAGATTCTATATGACACGTCATCTAGGAGTTCTATTGGGATGCGTCTAAATGGATTTCTTAGCATACGGTATGTTCCATGCAAACCGTGCACCTATCTTGCATCAAGAATAGCACTATCTCCAAACAGATCGAACCGATCTTCCACTTGAACCTCTTCACCAGGATTGTCATCGGGTGCTTCCATAATGGTTTCTGAGCCTATGGTGCATTATGCGCAAACCATGCACCATTCTTGCCCCTAAACTAACACTGTCTCTAAACAGATTGAAGCGAGATTTGATATGACACACATGATCTAGGAGTTCTATCGGGTGCGTCCAAATTGATTTATGAGAATATGGTATGTTCCACGCAAACCGTACACCTATCTTTCATCAAGATTAGCACTATCTCCAAACAGACCGAACCGAGCTTTCACTTGAGCCTCTTCACCTAGGAGTACGATCGGGAACTTCCACAACGATTTCTAAGCCTATGGTGCACTGGGCAACTATCTTGCACCGAAACTAATACTATCTCCAACTGGACCGAAGCGAGATTCCATATGATACACTTCATCTAGTAGTTCCATCAGGTGCATCTACAGTTCCATCGGGTGTGTTCAAATTGATTTTTGAGCATATGGTATGTTCCATGCAAACCATGCACCTATTTTGCATCAAGATTAGAACTATCTCCAAACAGACAGAACCAAGATTCCACATGAGCCTCTTCACCAAGGAGTACCATCGCGTGCGTCCAAAATAGTTTCTTAGCCTATGGTGCATTAGGCACAAACCGTGTACCTATCTTGCACCGAAACTAACACTATCTACAAAGAGGCTGAAGTGAGATTCTATATGAAATACGTCATCTAGGAGTTCTATTGGGTGCTTCCAAATATATTTCTAAGCATATGGTACGTTTGATGGAATTCGTGCACCTATCTTGCATCAAGATTAGCACTATGTCCAAACAAAGCAAACATAGCTTCCAATTGAGCCCCTTTACCTAGGAGTATCATCGGGTGCATCCAAAATGGTTTCTTAGCCTATGATGCATTAGGCGCAAACTGTGTACCTATCTTGCACCAAAACTAACTCTGTCTCCAAACAGACCAAAGCGAGATTCTATATGACACGTCATCTAGGAGTTCTATTGGGATGCGTCTAAATGGATTTCTTAGCATACGGTATGTTCCATGCAAACCGTGCACCTATCTTGCATCAAGAATAGCACTATCTCCAAACAGATCGAACCGACCTTCCACTTGAGCCTCTTCACCTAGGATTATCATCAGGTGCTTCCATAATGGTTTCTGAGCGTACGGTGCATTTTGCGCAAACCATGCACCAATCTTGCACCTAAACTAACACTGTCTCTAAACAGATTGAAGCGAGATTCCATATGACACACATGATCTAGGAGTTCTATCGGGTGCGTCCAAATTGATTTATGAGAATATGGTATGTTCCACGCAAACCGTACTGCTATCTTTCATCAAGATTAGCACTATCTCCAAACAGACCGAACCGAGCTTTCACTTGAGCCTCTTCACCTAGGAGTACCATCGGCAACTTCCACAACGATTTCTGAGCCTATGGTGCACTGGGCAACTATCTTGCACCGAAACTAATACTATCTCCAACTGGACCGAAGCGAGATTCCATATGATACACTTCATCTAGTAGTTCTATCAGGTGCGTCTACAGTTCCATCGGGTGTGTTCAAATTGATTTTTGAGCATATGGTATGTTCCATGCAAACCGTGCACCTATCTTGCATCAAGATTAGAACTATCTCCAAACAGACAGAACCAAGATTCCACATGAGCCTCTTCACCAAGGAGTACAATCGCGTGCGTCCAAAATAGTTTCTTAGCCTATGGTGCATTAGGCACAAACCGTGTACCTATCTTGCACCGGAACTAACACTATCTACAAAGAGGCTGAAGTGAGATTCTATATGAAATACGTCATCTAGGAGTTCTATTGGGTGCTTCCAAATATATTTCTAAGCATATGGTACGTTTGATGCAATTCGTGCACCTATCTTGCTTCAAGATTAGCACTATGTCCAAACAAAGCAAACATAGCTTCCACTTGAGCCCCTTTACCTAGGAGTATCATCGGGTGCATCCAAAATGGTTTCTTAGCCTATGATGCATTAGGCGCAAACTGTGTACCTATCTTGCACCAAAACTAACTCTGTCTCCAAACAGACCAAAGCGAGATTCTATATGACACGTCATCTAGGAGTTCTATTGGGATGCGTCTAAATAGATTTCTTAGCATACGGTATGTTCCATGCAAACCGTGCACCTATCTTGCATCAAGAATAGCACTATCTCCAAACAGATCGAACCGACCTTCCACTTGAGCCTCTTCACCTAGGATTATCCTCGGGTGCTTCCATAATGGTTTCTGAGCCTACGTTGCATTATGCGCAAACCATGCAACTATCTTGCACCGAAACTAATACTATCTCCAACTGGACCGAAGCGAGATTCCATATGACACACATGATCTAGGAGTTCTATCGGGTGCGTCCAAATTGATTTTTGAGCATATGGTATGTTCCTTGCAAACCGTGCACCTATCTTGCATCAAGATTAGAACTATCTCCAAACAGACCGAACCGAGCTTTCACTTGAGCCTCTTCACCTAGGAGTACCATCGGCAACTTCCACAACGATTTCTGAGCCTATGGTGCACTGGGCAACTATCTTGCACCAAAACTAATACTATCTCCAACTGGACCGAAGCGAGATTCCATATGATACACTTCATCTAGTAGTTCCATCAGGTGCATCTACAGTTCCATCGGGTGTGTTCAAATTGATTTTTGAGCATATGGTATGTTCCATGCAAACCGTGCACCTATCTTGCATCAAGATTAGAACTATCTCCAAACAGACAGAACCAAGATTCCACATGAGCCTCTTCACCAAGGAGTACCATCGCGTGCGTCCAAAATAGTTTCTTAGCCTATGGTGCATTAGGCACAAACCGTGTACCTATCTTGCACCGGAACTAACACTATCTACAAAGAGGCTGAAGTGAGATTCTATATGAAATACGTCATCTAGGAGTTCTATTGGGTGCTTCCAAATATATTTCTAAGCATATGGTACGTTTGATGCAATTCGTGCACCTATCTTGCTTCAAGATTAGCACTATGTCCAAACAAAGCAAACATAGCTTCCACTTGAGCCCCTTTACCTAGGAGTATCATCGGGTGCATCCAAAATGGTTTCTTAGCCTATGATGCATTAGGCGCAAACTGTGTACCTATCTTGCACCAAAACTAACTCTGTCTCCAAACAGATCAAAGCGAGATTCTATATGACACGTCATCTAGGAGTTCTATTGGGATGCGTCTAAATAGATTTCTTAGCATACGGTATGTTCCATGCAAACCGTGCACCTATCTTGCATTAAGAATAGCACTATCTCCAAACAGATCGAACCGACCTTCCACTTGAGCCTCTTCACCTAGGATTATCATCGGGTGCTTCCATAATGGTTTCTGAGCCTACGGTGCATTATGCGCAAACCATGCACCAATCTTGCACCTAAACTAACATTGTCTCTAAACAGATTGAAGCGAGATTCCATATGACACACATGATCTAGGAGTTCTATCGTGTGCGTCCAAATTGATTTATGAGAATATGGTATGTTCCACGCAAACCGTACTGCTATCTTTCATCAAGATTAGCACTATCTCCAAACAGACCGAACCGAGCTTTCACTTGAGCCTCTTCACCTAGGAGTACCATCGGCAACTTCCACAACGATTTCTGAGCCTATGGTGCACTGGGCACAAACCATGCAACTATCTTGCACCGAAACTAATACTATCTCCAACTGGACCGAAGCGAGATTCCATATGATACACTTCATCTAATAGTTCTATCAGGTGCATCTACAGTTCCATCGGGTGTGTTCAAATTGATTTTTGAGCATATGGTATGTTCCATGCAAACCGTGCACCTATCTTGCATCAAGATTAGAACTATCTCCAAACAGATCGAACCGAGCTTTCACTTGAGCCTCTTCACCTAGGAGTACCATCGGCAACTTCCACAACGATTTCTGAGCCTATGGTGCACTGGGCAACTATCTTGCACCAAAACTAATACAATCTCCAACTGGACCGAAGCGAGATTCCATATGATACACTTCATCTAGTAGTTCCATCAGGTGCATCTACAGTTCCATCGGGTGTGTTCAAATTGATTTTTGAGCATATGGTATGTTCCATGCAAACCGTGCACCTATCTTGCATCAAGATTAGAACTATCTCCAAACAGACAGAACCAAGATTCCACATGAGCCTCTTCACCAAGGAGTACCATCGCGTGCGTCCAAAATAGTTTCTTAGCCTATGGTGCATTAGGCACAAACCGTGTACCTATCTTGCACCGGAACTAACACTATCTACAAAGAGGCTGAAGTGAGATTCTATATGAAATACGTCATCTAGGAGTTCTATTGGGTGCTTCCAAATATATTTCTAAGCATATGGTACGTTTGATGCAATTCGTGCACCTATCTTGCTTCAAGATTAGCACTATGTCCAAACAAAGCAAACATAGCTTCCACTTGAGCCCCTTTACCTAGGAGTATCATCGGGTGCATCCAAAATGGTTTCTTAGCCTATGATGCATTAGGCGCAAACTGTGTACCTATCTTGCACCAAAACTAACTCTGTCTCCAAACAGACCAAAGCGAGATTCTATATCACACGTCATCTAGGAGTTCTATTGGGATGCGTCTAAATAGATTTCTTAGCATACGGTATGTTCCATGCAAACCGTGCACCTATCTTGCATCAAGAATAGCACTATCTCCAAACAGATCGAACCGACATTCCACTTGAGCCTCTTCACCTAGGATTATCATCGGGTGCTTCCATAATGGTTTCTGAGCCTACGGTGCATTATGCGCAAACCATGCACCAATCTTGCACCTAAACTAACACTGTCTCTAAACAGATTGAAGCGAGATTCCATATGACACACATGATCTAGGAGTTCTATCGGGTGCGTCCAAATTGATTTATGAGAATATGGTATGTTCCACGCAAACCGTACTGCTATCTTTCATCAAGATTAGCACTATCTCCAAACAGACCGAACCGAGCTTTCACTTGAGCCTCTTCACCTAGGAGTACCATCGGCAACTTCCACAACGATTTCTGAGCCTATGGTGCACTGGGCATCTATCTTGCACCAAAACTAATACTATCTCCAACTGGACCGAAGCGAGATTCCATATGATACACTTCATCTAGTAGTTCCATCAGGTGCATCTACAGTTCCATCGGGTGTGTTCAAATTGATTTTTGAGCATATGGTATGTTCCATGCAAACCGTGCACCTATCTTGCATCAAGATTAGAACTATCTCCAAACAGACAGAACCAAGATTCCACATGAGCCTCTTCACCAAGGAGTACAATCGCGTGCGTCCAAAATAGTTTCTTAGCCTATGGTGCATTAGGCACAAACCGTGTACCTATCTTGCACCGAAACTAACACTATCTACAAAGAGGCTGAAGTGAGATTCTATATGAAATACGTCATCTAGGAGTTCTATTGGGTGCTTCCAAATCTATTTCTAAGCATATGGTACGTTTGATGCAATTCGTGCACCTATCTTGCATCAAGATTAGCACTATGTACAAACAAAGCAAACATAGCTTCCACTTGAGCCCCTTTACCTAGGAGTATCATCGGGTGCATCCAAAATGGTTTCTTAGCCTATGATGCATTAGGCGCAAACTGTGTACCTATCTTGCACCAAAACTAACTCTGTCTCCAAACAGACCAAAGCGAGATTCTATATCACACGTCATCTAGGAGTTCTATTGGGATGCGTCTAAATGGATTTTTTAGCATACGGTATGTTCCATGCAAACCGTGCACCTATCTTGCATCAAGAATAGCACTATCTCCAAACAGATCGAACCGACCTTCCACTTGAGCCTCTTCACCTAGGTTTATCATCGGGTGCTTCCATAATGGTTTCTGAGCGTACGGTGCATTTTGCGCAAACCATGCACCAATCTTGCACCTAAACTAACACTGTCTCTAAACAGATTGAAGCGAGATTCCATATGACACACATGATCTAGGAGTTCTATCGGGTGCGTCCAAATTGATTTATGAGAATATGGTATGTTCCACGCAAACCGCACTGCTATCTTTCATCAAGATTAGCACTATCTCCAAACAGACCGAACCGAGCTTTCACTTGAGCCTCTTCACCTAGGAGTACCATCGGCAACTTCCACAACGATTTCTGAGCCTATGGTGCACTGGGCAACTATCTTGCACCAAAACTAATACTATCTCCAATTGGACCGAAGTGAGATTCCATATGATACACTTCATCTAGTAGTTCCATCATGTGCATCTACAGTTCCATCGGGTGTGTTCAATTGATTTTTGAGCATATGGTATGTTCCATGCAAACCGTGCACCTATCTTGCATCAAGATTAGAACTATCTCCAAACAGACCGAACCGAGCATTCACTTGAGCCTCTTCACCTAGGAGTACCATCGGCAACTTCCACAACGATTTCTGAGCCTATGGTGCACTGGGCAACTATCTTGCACCAAAACTAATACTATCTCCAACTGGACCGAAGCGAGATTCCATATGATACACTTCATCTAGTAGTTCCATCAGGTGCATCTACAGTTCCATCGGGTGTGTTCAAATTGATTTTTGAGCATATGGTATGTTCCATGCAAACCGTGCACCTATCTTGCATCAAGATTAGAACTATCTCCAAACAGACAGAACGAATATTCCACATGAGCCTCTTCACCAAGGAGTACCATCGCGTGCGTCCAAAATAGTTTCTTAGCCTATGGTGCATTAGGCACAAACCGTGTACCTATCTTGCACCGGAACTAACACTATCTACAAAGAGGCTGAAGTGAGATTCTATATGAAATACGTCATCTAGGAGTTCTATTGGGTGCTTCCAAATATATTTCTAAGCATATGGTACGTTTGATGCAATTCGTGCACCTATCTTGCTTCAAGATTAGCACTATGTCCAAACAAAGCAAACATAGCTTCCACTTGAGCCCCTTTACCTAGGAGTATCATCGGGTGCATCCAAAATGGTTTCTTAGCCTATGATGCATTAGGCGCAAACTGTGTACCTATCTTGCACCAAAACTAACTCTGTCTCCAAACAGATCAAAGCGAGATTCTATATGACACGTCATCTAGGAGTTCTATTGGGATGCGTCTAAATAGATTTCTTAGCATACGGTATGTTCCATGCAAACCGTGCACCTATCTTGCATTAAGAATAGCACTATCTCCAAACAGATCGAACCGACCTTCCACTTGAGCCTCTTCACCTAGGATTATCATCGGGTGCTTCCATAATGGTTTCTGAGCCTACGGTGCATTATGCGCAAACCATGCACCAATCTTGCACCTAAACTAACACTGTCTCTAAACAGATTGAAGCGAGATTCCATATGACACACATGATCTAGGAGTTCTATCGGGTGCGTCCAAATTGATTTTTGAGCATATGGTATGTTCCACGCAAACCGTACTGCTATCTTTGATCAAGATTAGCACTATCTCCAAACAGACCGAACCGAGCTTTCACTTGAGCCTCTTCACCTAGGAGTACCATCGGCAACTTCCACAACGATTTCTGAGCCTATGGTGCACTGGGCAACTATCTTGCACCAAAACTAATACAATCTCCAACTGGACCGAAGCGAGATTCCATATGATACACTTCATCTAGTAGTTCCATCAGGTGCATCTACAGTTCCATCGGGTGTGTTCATATTGATTTTTGAGCATATGGTATGTTCCATGCAAACCGTGCACCTATCTTGCATCAAGATTAGAACTATCTCCAAACAGACAGAACCAAGATTCCACATGAGCCTCTTCACCAAGGAGTACCATCGCGTGCGTCCAAAATAGTTTCTTAGCCTATGGTGCATTAGGCACAAACCGTGTACCTATCTTGCACCGGAACTAACACTATCTACAAAGAGGCTGAAGTGAGATTCTATATGAAATACGTCATCTAGGAGTTCTATTGGGTGCTTCCAAATATATTTCTAAGCATATGGTACGTTTGATGCAATTCGTGCACCTATCTTGCTTCAAGATTAGCACTATGTCCAAACAAAGCAAACATAGCTTCCACTTGAGCCCCTTTACCTAGGAGTATCATCGGGTGCATCCAAAATGGTTTCTTAGCCTATGATGCATTAGGCGCAAACTGTGTACCTATCTTGCACCAAAACTAACTCTGTCTCCAAACAGACCAAAGCGAGATTCTATATGACACGTCATCTAGGAGTTCTATTGGGATGCGTCTAAATAGATTTCTTAGCATACGGTATGTTCCATGCAAACCGTGCACCTATCTTGCATCAAGAATAGCACTATCTCCAAACAGATCGAACCGACCTTCCACTTGAGCCTCTTCACCTAGGATTATCATCGGGTGCTTCCATAATGGTTTCTGAGCCTACGGTGCATTATGCGCAAACCATGCACCAATCTTGCACCTAAACTAACACTGTCTCTAAACAGATTGAAGCGAGATTCCATATGACACACATGATCTAGGAGTTCTATCGGGTGCGTCCAAATTGATTTATGAGAATATGGTATGTTCCACGCAAACCGTACTGCTATCTTTGATCAAGATTAGCACTATCTCCAAACAGACCGAACCGAGCTTTCACTTGAGCCTCTTCACCTAGGAGTACCATCGGCAACTTCCACAACGATTTCTAAGCCTATGGTGCACTGGGCACAAACCATGCAACTATCTTGCACCGAAACTAATACTATCTCCAACTGGACCGAAGCGAGATTCCATATGATACACTTCATCTAGTAGTTCTATCAGGTGCATCTACAGTTCCATCGGGTGTGTTCAAATTGATTTTTGAGCATATGGTATGTTCAATGCAAACTGTGCACGTATCTTGCATCAAGATTAGAACTATCTCCAAACAGATCGAACCGAGCTTTCACTTGAGCCTCTTCACCTAGGAGTACCATCGGCAACTTCCACAACGATTTCTGAGCCTATGGTGCACTGGGCAACTATCTTGCACCAAAACTAATACAATCTCCAACTGGACCGAAGCGAGATTCCATATGATACACTTCATCTAGTAGTTCCATCAGGTGCATCTACAGTTCCATCGGGTGTGTTCATATTGATTTTTGAGCATATGGTATGTTCCATGCAAACCGTGCACCTATCTTGCATCAAGATTAGAACTATCTCCAAACAGACAGAACCAAGATTCCACATGAGCCTCTTCACCAAGGAGTACCATCGCGTGCGTCCAAAATAGTTTCTTAGCCTATGGTGCATTAGGCACAAACCGTGTACCTATCTTGCACCGGAACTAACACTATCTACAAAGAGGCTGAAGTGAGATTCTATATGAAATACGTCATCTAGGAGTTCTATTGGGTGCTTCCAAATATATTTCTAAGCATATGGTACGTTTGATGCAATTCGTGCACCTATCTTGCTTCAAGATTAGCACTATGTCCAAACAAAGCAAACATAGCTTCCACTTGAGCCCCTTTACCTAGGAGTATCATCGGGTGCATCCAAAATGGTTTCTTAGCCTATGATGCATTAGGCGCAAACTGTGTACCTATCTTGCACCAAAACTAACTCTGTCTCCAAACAGATCAAAGCGAGATTCTATATCACACGTCATCTAGGAGTTCTATTGGGATGCGTCTAAATAGATTTCTTAGCATACGGTATGTTCCATGCAAACCGTGCACCTATCTTGCATCAAGAATAGCACTATCTCCAAACAGATCGAACCGACCTTCCACTTGAGCCTCTTCACCTAGGATTATCATCGGGTGCTTCCATAATGGTTTCTGAGCCTACGGTGCATTATGCGCAAACCATGCACCAATCTTGCACCTAAACTAACACTGTCTCTAAACAGATTGAAGCGAGATTCCATATGACACACATGATCTAGGAGTTCTATCGGGTGCGTCCAAATTGATTTATGAGAATATGGTATGTTCCACGCAAACCGTACTGCTATCTTTCATCAAGATTAGCACTATCTCCAAACAGACCGAACCGAGCTTTCACTTGAGCCTCTTCACCTAGGAGTACCATCGGCAACTTCCACAACGATTTCTGAGCCTATGGTGCACTGGGCATCTATCTTGCACCAAAACTAATACTATCTCCAACTGGACCGAAGCGAGATTCCATATGATACACTTCATCTAGTAGTTCCATCAGGTGCATCTACAGTTCCATCGGGTGTGTTCAAATTGATTTTTGAGCATATGGTATGTTCCATGCAAACCGTGCACCTATCTTGCATCAAGATTAGAACTATCTCCAAACAGACAGAACCAAGATTCCACATGAGCCTCTTCACCAAGGAGTACCATCGCGTGCGTCCAAAATAGTTTCTTAGCCTATGGTGCATTAGGCACAAACCGTGTACCTATCTTGCACCGAAACTAACACTATCTACAAAGAGGCTGAAGTGAGATTCTATATGAAATACGTCATCTAGGAGTTCTATTGGGTGCTTCCAAATATATTTCTAAGCATATGGTACGTTTGATGCAATTCGTGCACCTATCTTGCATCAAGATTAGCACTATGTCCAAACAAAGCAAACATAGCTTCCACTTGAGCCCCTTTACCTAGGAGTATCATCGGGTGCATCCAAAATGGTTTCTTAGCCTATGATGCATTAGGCGCAAACTGTGTACCTATCTTGCACCAAAACTAACTCTGTCTCCAAACAGACCAAAGCGAGATTCTATATGACACGTCATCTAGGAGTTCTATTGGGATGCGTCTAAATAGATTTCTTAGCATACGGTATGTTCCATGCAAACCGTGCACCTATCTTGCATCAAGAATAGCACTATCTCCAAACAGATCGAACCGACCTTCCACTTGAGCCTCTTCACCTAGGATTATCATCGGGTGCTTCCATAATGGTTTCTGAGCCTACGGTGCATTTTGCGCAAACCATGCACCAATCTTGCACCTAAACTAACACTGTCTCTAAACAGATTGAAGCGAGATTCCATATGACACACATGATCTAGGAGTTCTATCGGGTGCGTCCAAATTGATTTATGAGAATATGGTATGTTCCACGCAAACCGTACTGCTATCTTTGATCAAGATTAGCACTATCTCCAAACAGACCGAACCGAGCTTTCACTTGAGCCTCTTCACCTAGGAGTACCATCGGCAACTTCCACAACGATTTCTGAGCCTATGGTGCACTGGGCACAAACCATGCAACTATCTTGCACCGAAACTAATACTATCTCCAACTGGACCGAAGCGAGATTCCATATGATACACTTCATCTAGTAGTTCTTTCAGGTGCATCTACAGTTCCATCGGGTGTGTTCAAATTGATTTTTGAGCATATGGTATGTTCAATGCAAACCGTGCACCTATCTTGCATCAAGATTAGAACTATCTCCAAACAGACCGAACCGAGCTTTCACTTGAGCCTCTTCACCTAGGAGTACCATCGGCAACTTCCACAACGATTTCTGAGCCTATGGTGCACTGGGCAACTATCTTGCACCAAAACTAATACTATCTCCAACTGGACCGAAGCGAGATTCCATATGATACACTTCATCTAGTAGTTCCATCAGGTGCATCTACAGTTCCATCGGGTGTGTTCAAATTGATTTTTGAGCATATGGTATGTTCCATGCAAACCGTACACCTATCTTGCATCAAGATTAGAACTATCTCCAAACAGACAGAACCAAGATTCCACATGAGCCTCTTCACCAAGGAGTACCATCGCGTGCGTCCAAAATAGTTTCTTAGCCTATGGTGCATTAGGCACAAACCGTGTACCTATCTTGCACCGGAACTAACACTATCTACAAAGAGGCTGAAGTGAGATTCTATATGAAATACGTCATCTAGGAGTTCTATTGGGTGCTTCCAAATATATTTCTAAGCATATGGTACGTTTGATGCAATTCGTGCACCTATCTTGCTTCAAGATTAGCACTATGTCCAAACAAAGCAAACATAGCTTCCACTTGAGCCCCTTTACCTAGGAGTATCATCGGGTGCATCCAAAATGGTTTCTTAGCCTATGATGCATTAGGCGCAAACTGTGTACCTATCTTGCACCAAAACTAACTCTGTCTCCAAACAGACCAAAGCGAGATTCTATATCACACGTCATCTAGGAGTTCTATTGGGATGCGTCTAAATAGATTTCTTAGCATACGGTATGTTCCATGCAAACCGTGCACCTATCTTGCATCAAGAATAGCACTATCTCCAAACAGATCGAACCGACATTCCACTTGAGCCTCTTCACCTAGGATTATCATCGGGTGCTTCCATAATGGTTTCTGAGCCTACGGTGCATTATGCGCAAACCATGCACCAATCTTGCACCTAAACTAACACTGTCTCTAAACAGATTGAAGCGAGATTCCATATGACACACATGATCTAGGAGTTCTATCGGGTGCGTCCAAATTGATTTATGAGAATATGGTATGTTCCACGCAAACCGTACTGCTATCTTTCATCAAGATTAGCACTATCTCCAAACAGACCGAACCGAGCTTTCACTTGAGCCTCTTCACCTAGGAGTACCATCGGCAACTTCCACAACGATTTCTGAGCCTATGGTGCACTGGGCAACTATCTTGCACCAAAACTAATACTATCTCCAACTGGACCGAAGCGAGATTCCATATGATACACTTCATCTAGTAGTTCCATCAGGTGCATCTACAGTTCCATCGGGTGTGTTCAAATTGATTTTTGAGCATATGGTATGTTCCATGCAAACCGTGCACCTATCTTGCATCAAGATTAGAACTATCTCCAAACAGACAGAACCAAGATTCCACATGAGCCTCTTCACCAAGGAGTACCATCGCGTGCGTCCAAAATAGTTTCTTAGCCAATGGTGCATTAGGCACAAACCGTGTACCTATCTTGCACCGGAACTAACACTATCTACAAAGAGGCTGAAGTGAGATTCTATATGAAATACGTCATCTAGGAGTTCTATTGGGTGCTTCCAAATATATTTCTAAGCATATGGTACGTTTGATGCAATTCGTGCACCTATCTTGCTTCAAGATTAGCACTATGTCCAAACAAAGCAAACATAGCTTCCACTTGAGCCCCTTTACCTAGGAGTATCATCGGGTGCATCCAAAATGGTTTCTTAGCCTATGATGCATTAGGCGCAAACTGTGTACCTATCTTGCACCAAAACTAACTCTGTCTCCAAACAGACCAAAGCGAGATTCTATATGACACGTCATCTAGGAGTTCTATTGGGATGCGTCTAAATAGATTTCTTAGCATACGGTATGTTCCATGCAAACCGTGCACCTATCTTGCATCAAGAATAGCACTATCTCCAAACAGATCGAACCGACCTTCCACTTGAGCCTCTTCACCTAGGATTATCATCGGGTGCTTCCATAATGGTTTCTGAGCGCTACGGTGCATTATGCGCAAACCATGCACCAATCTTGCACCTAAACTAACACTGTCTCTAAACAGATTGAAGCGAGATTCCATATGACACACATGATCTAGGAGTTCTATCGGGTGCGTCCAAATTGATTTATGAGAATATGGTATGTTCCACGCAAACCGTACAGCTATCTTTCATCAAGATTAGCACTATCTCCAAACAGACCGAACCGAGCTTTCACTTGAGCCTCTTCACCTAGGAGTACCATCGGCAACTTCCACAACGATTTCTGAGCCTATGGTGCACTGGGCAACTATCTTGCACCAAAACTAATACTATCTCCAATTGGACCGAAGCGAGATTCCATATGATACACTTCATCTAGTAGTTCCATCAGGTGCATCTACAGTTCCATCGGGTGTGTTCAATTGATTTTTGAGCATATGGTATGTTCCATGCAAACCGTGCACCTATCTTGCATCAAGATTAGAACTATCTCCAAACAGACAGAACCAAGATTCCACATGAGCCTCTTCACCAAGGAGTACCATCGCGTGCGTCCAAAATAGTTTCTTAGCCTATGGTGCATTAGGCACAAACCGTGTACCTATCTTGCACCGAAACTAACACTATCTACAAAGAGGCTGAAGTGAGATTCTATATGAAATACGTCATCTAGGAGTTCTATTGGGTGCTTCCAAATATATTTCTAAGCATATGGTACGTTTGATGCAATTCGTGCACCTATCTTGCATCAAGATTAGCACTATGTCCAAACAAAGCAAACATAGCTTCCACTTGAGCCCCTTTACCTAGGAGTATCATCGGGTGCATCCAAAATGGTTTCTTAGCCTATGATGCATTAGGCGCAAACTGTGTACCTATCTTGCACCAAAACAAACTCTGTCTCCAAACAGACCAAAGCGAGATTCTATATGACACGTCATCTAGGAGTTCTATTGGGATGCGTCTAAATGGATTTCTTAGCATATGGTATGTTCCATGCAAACCGTGCACCTATCTTGCATCAAGAATAGCACTATCTCCAAACAGATCGAACCGACCTTCCACTTGAGCCTCTTCACCTAGGTTTATCATCGGGTGCTTCCATAATGGTTTTTGAGCCTATGGTGCATTATGCGCAAACCATGCACCAATCTTGCACCTAAACTAACACTGTCTCTAAACAGATTGAAGCGAGATTCCATATGACACACATGATCTAGGAGTTCTATCGGGTGCGTCCAAATTGATTTATGAGAATATGGTATTGTTGAGGATATCAGTAAGGGGTACCATAACTGATGTGCATGACGTGAATGCCTGTACGCAAGTCGAGGCCTCCAACTCGACGCTCTATCTTGTCACACGTACGGTCCTCGACGGCCATAGTCCCGAACACGGAAAGAGCGTCCTGCGAATCGATCGGGGCTCGAGCGAATCGGAAGGCGTCGAGCGCAAGGACGCCGTCCGCCGCCTGAGCGGGTACGGGAACCAGGGCATTTAATGCGCCTGTCGCGTTCTCACCTAACCCGCCAGTCACGGGAAGCGTGATAGGGAACAGGCACCCGTCCCGTCATTCTTTTTGCAGCCTTCCCCACCAAATAAGCCAGAGCATGGCAGGACGCAGGGAATGGGTCGGGATGTCTAATCAAGACCCCCCTCGAGGCGCCCAAAGTCAGCGCTCTAGCTAGCAAGGCATTATACGGCACCTGACCCTCGAGTAGGCTTGTTTCCTTCCTGAGGAAGGGTCGGGCGTCAACTGATAGCGCTTCAACCACTCTGACGTCGCTGACACCACGACGTACAAGCATGCAACATATGAACCGGTCCAGGACAGCGCACGGGAGCAGGATTCAGGGGCACGCGCAATCATCACCAAAGTACCCAGACAAGAGGGCTCGAGACCACGCTGGTACGGAGGCCTCGAGTAGGTCAGCGCGCCATACCCCTATCGACCCCTACTCTGACACCTATACATGTACCCTAGGCCCCTCCTTGGAACCATAAAAGGGGAGGCCTGGGAGCGGATACAGCAGATGCGATACAATATCACACAACACACACGTAGTAGAGTTTCCATACTCCATCTCCATCCCAGTTCATACACGCTTGTATTCACCCCTGTACAAGCACCTAGGTGCAGAATAATACAAACTCTCCCCCCCGTTGGACGTAGGGCCTTCTCTTGCCCGAACCAGGATAAATCTTTGTGTCTTTTTGCATCACCATCTGGAAAAGAGAGCACGCATACAAATTACTGGTTGGTGTGACCCCCCGGGGGGAAAACACCGACAGTTGGCACGCCAGGTAGGGGTCCTGCGTGTTTTTCACCGATTTCCCATTCCTTTCCAGATGGCCACTCTCACTTCACCGATTCCACGCTCCATGGTGATTTGGTTTGGGAGTCTCGAGTTCATGTCTACTGGCTCCGGCTATGACATGATCCTGCTCTCGATCAAAGGACCGGAAGGAGCCCACGTTGCGCCAACACGGTTGAGGGCCCCGAGACGTCCTCGCAACCATGCCTCCCCGCCCAAGAAGAGGCGTGGACAGCACCGCCATCGCCCTTCTGCCTCGTCACGACCGACAGTTCGTGCCAGGCAGGAGGTGGCACAGGAGCCGATAGCCCCGCGCACCGAAACCAAGGGTATGACGGCTCAACGCCATGAGGATCGCACGACGACAGGAGGTGACGCGCCCCGCGCGCTCTCCCCCACCACTAGGCTACTTCCACATGGGCTGTTCGCCCCAAGAAGAGCGTTGCCATTCGGTCTCGACAATGCCGCGGCGTCGCTCGCCAGGGCGATATGTCCAAACGCCCAGATGTACGTGGAGAGACCAATGGTCCTCCCATGCGACACTAGAGTACAGCAACGGACGTCCGAGCTGCCGGATTTTTCCCAGGTACGAGGCCTCCGTCGCCTAGGGCCTGGGCGATACACGATCACCTCCCTCAGGCAACGACTGCTGGAGGAGGGACGTGGATGCTTCTACGCCACCGAGCCGGACTTCGACTCTGAGACCGACAGTTACGACCCTACTAGGGAATGCTTCCATATCGATGGGGCGGTGGAAACCACCGACGAGACACATGATGCTGTTGCTGGCGGTCGGGCCCCTGCAGCAAGGGAAGACCCCAGGACGCCTGGGAATGACGGTCAAGTCGACCCCACTCCACAAGAAGACAGAGCCGCGCAAATTGCGCAGCTACGGGAGCTCAAGGCAAAGCTCGACGAGGATCGCGAGCGCCTTGTTCTGCTTGAGCAGATCCTCGAGCAGGACCTACCTTACCCGCCTGGCGGAAGTGTCCGCAGACGGGCTCGAGAGGTACACCGGTAGATCGTCGGAGACGGAGAGCCTGAGCAGCCCGTTAGCTGTTTCCCTCGAGCGGGCCAGAACATCGTGGCGGCGACAATGCTGCTGCGTAATATGCCCTCACCGTCAAACTCCCAAGCGCGACGCATTCGAGACGAGGTGCAGACTCTGCTCCAAGTGGCGGCAGTTCAGCAGGCCGAGAGCTCGGCCTCTCGACGTCGAGGAGCGGCCACAGAAAAGCGTGATGAGCCAGCCCACAACGAAAAGGAGGTGTCGGTCCATCAGCAGCCGCCCCCTCGAGGGAAAAAGACCACACTCGTCCTCCCCGTTGACAACTAACGACGACACGACGCACGATGTGACATCGACGAGAATCATCGTCGTCGATATGGAGACGCAGAAGAGCGCGGTTATAGCGCCCACCGCGGCGGGAGGTACGACAGCGATGAGGACCGGATGGCTCCAGAACCACCGGGCCCGCGGGTGTTCAGCAGGGCAATCCGCAGCACGCCGCTGCCCAGCCCGTTTCGACCCCTGACCAGCATTGCAAAATACAACGGCGAGACCAAGCCAGAGCTGTGGCTGGCAGATTTCTGGCTAGCCTGTGAGCTAGGAGGCGCTCGAGGGGACGATCGAGCCATCATCCGACAGCTGCCACTCTTCCTCTCCGACACCGCCCGCAGATGGCTCGAGGAGCTCCCGGCCAACCAGATCTACGATTGGGTCGATTTGGTCAGGGTGTTCGAGGGCAACTTCAAGGGAACCTACATACGACCTGGCAACTCGTGGGACCTCAGCAAATGCAAACAGAAGTCGGGAGAAACCCTCCGAGAGTATGCTCGACGCTTCTCGAAGCAGCGCACCGAGCTGCCACACATCCCCGACCACGACGTTATTCTGGCCTTTGTCTCTGGTACCACCAGTCGAGACTTGGTGCGGGAATTAGGCTGGAATCGCCCTCAGACCGTCGACGAGCTGATGGACGTAGTGGCAAACTACACTGCAGGGGAAGAAGCGGTCGGCGCCTTCTTCAGCTGTGAAGGAAGGAAAGGCAAGCCGCCCGCCGATGATGATGAGGGCCCCAAGAAGAACAAAAAGAAGAAGAAAACCTGACCATTCCAGCGGGAGGACCTCGACGACGATCTCGTCGCCGCCATGGAGCACAAAAGGCCTCGAGGGCCCCCAAAAGGGGCCATCTTCGACAAGATGCTAAAGGAGCCATGTCCTTACCACAAGGGAGGGGTAAACCACAAGCTCGAGGACTGGCGTATGCTGAAAAAGCACTTCGACGCCCTGGGGTTCAAGAAGGACGCCCGTGACGACCCAAAGAAAGATTAGATCGAGACGACCACCCCGACGAGGTAGTCGCCCTTGGCGTCTACCCACTCGTCGTCGACCCTATCATCGTCAACGCCAGACTCTCAAAGGTGCTGATGGATGGCGGCGGCAGCCTGAACATCATCTACCTCGAGACCCTCGACCTTCTCGGCATCGACAGGGCGCAGCTCCAACCAAGCGCCGACGGATTCCATGGTGTCGTGCCAGGAAAGAAGGCGCTGCCGGTAGGTCGAATCGACCTACCGGTCTATTTCGGCACGGCGGCCAATTTTAGAAAGGAGATCCTCACCTTTGAGGTGGTGGGGTTCCGAGGCACGTACCACGCCATCATCGAGCGCTCGGGCTATGCCAAATTTATGGCTGTCCCCAACTACACATACTTGAAGCTGAAGATGCCCGGACCCAAGGGCATCATCACCATCAGCTCCTCCTACAAGCATGCGTACGAATGTGACGTCGAATGCGTCGAGTATGGGGAAGCTATCGAGAGTTCCACCGAGCTCGCCATGAAGCTCGAGGCCCTGGTCGCAAAGGCTCTAGAGCCCAAGCGCCACGCGGGCAGTTTCGAGCCGGAAGAAGGGACCAAGAAGATCCCGCTCGACCCCAACAACTCCGACGGCAAGGTGCTGACGATCAGCGCCGACCTCGACCCCAAATAGGAAGCCATGCTCGTCGACTTTCTCTGTGTAAACGCCGATATGTTTGCGTGGAGTCCTTCGAACATGCTAGGCATACCGAGGGAAGTCGTCGAGCACTCCTTGGAAATTCGAGCCGGTTCCAAGCCAGTGAAGCAGCGGCTGCGTCGCTTCGACGAGGAGAAGCGCAAGATCATTGGCGAGGAGATCCACAAGCTTTTGACGGCCGGATTCATCAAGGAGGTTCACCATCCCGACTGGTTAGCAAATCCTGTACTAGTTAAGAAAAAGAATGGGAAAATGAGGATGTGTGTCGATTATACGAGTTTAAATAAAGCATGTCCGAAAGTTCCTTTCCATTACCACGTATCGATCAAATTGTTGGTTCTACTGCGGGATGTGAAACCCTTTCTTTCCTTGATGCATATTCTGGTTACCATCAAATAAAAATGAAACAGTCCGACCAGCTCGCAACATCTTTCATCACGCCTTTTGGGATGTACTGTTATGTAACCATGCCGTTCGGGCTTTGAAACGCAGGAGCCACATATCAGCGCTGCTTGCTCCACGTGTTTGGCAAGCACATAGGATCGACGGTCGAGGCCTACGTGATGTTAACCCACTAGGGTTTTCGCCTGATCTTTCGATGAGAGGCGCTGGATAACTCGATTAGTGAATGGAGATGACGTTCACGGCCCGACTACAGCCCTCAAGACCGTGCCTTAGCAACCGATACACCGCCTCCAATGGCTGTCACGATCTTGTGGAGCGCAACACCCGGCCACTAGGGCACTCGTCCTGCAAGCAATCGAAGAACCAGCAAGAACAAGTAGAACAAGTACTAAATTAATAGATGTAAATGAAGGTTTCAAACTCAATCTCTAATGAAGTGGGGTTTCGAAAACAAGAAGACGGGCGGCTGGATCAGCACGCGCGTTTACAAGCAAGTAGCGAAGGCTAAACTTTATCTAATCAAAACCCAGTTGTTCATGGCGGCTCTAGATGTAAATAAATAGAGGGGAGGACGACCAAAGGGGTGCTAGAGACGTCCTCCAACCCTAGGACGCGTCCCTAATGGACTCAACTTGATACATGGGCCATTGGTCCAAAATAGGGTGACGCAGCACCAAAACAGAAAAAGGTGTCGGCACGAAAACAAGGACTGCGCCCGACTCATAAGCTGCATAGATATGTGGTTGGACCCATTGGAAAATAGACTTCATGAGCTTTCCAACAAGTATAGGAACGTCCCAGTTGGAGTCCATATGACGCCGTGGTGATCCATACAAGTTAGAGTTATTTTCCAGTCCGAATCCAACTCCCAAAACGTGTTGGGTTTGGACTCTTTGTTTCCTTGCTTTAGAAGCGACGTGGTAACTTGATAGAGGATGTTGTGGAGGCTTGGACCTGATCTCCAATCACCTTTGTTAAGTTATCACTCTTCCCATATGCAATCAGCCCTTGAAGTTGGTGTTGCCTCAAATTCTGAATGCAGTTGAACCTTCCCTTGCTGATCTTGTCCATTATTCCTGAGCAACACGAAAGTGCACGTGTCTCCATTGTCTAAATATGATCGACAAGAGTTTAAAACTGAACTTACTTGAAGGTTGAGTTGACGGGCACGAGCACGAGTAAGAGGACCAGCTATAGGTTGTGTCGGAGAGGATGTAGGACCAGGACCAGCTATAGGTTGTGTCGGAGAGGATGTAGGACCAGGACCAGCTATAGGTTGTGTCGGAGAGGATGTAGGAGAGGATGTATCGCTGGTGTTGATGTCCTCATCATCCTCCCTTTCTTGCATTTGAGTCGTCCTCGACTCAAGCTCATCTTCCTCACCCAAATATGGCTTCAAATATGCAATGTTAAATGTGGGACTAACCCCAAAATCTGCAGGAAGATCAAGCTTATATGCATTCTCATTAATTCGTTGTAGCACTTTAAATGGTCCAGCAGCTCTAGACATCAATTTAGATTTTCTGAACGTAGGAAAGGATTCAATAAATTCTACCCACTTAGCATGTCTGCGATTTAGTTTTCCTTGACTACGAATATGTTTTAAAGATTCATGATCAGAATGAATAACAAACTCTTTGGGCCACAAATAATGTTGCCATGTTTCTAAAGTTCGGACAAGAGCATACAATTCTTTATCATAAGTTGAATAGTTCACAAACTGATGTGAACCCACTAGGGTTTTCGCCTGATCTTTCGATGAGAGGCGCTGGATAACTCGATTAGTGAATGGAGATGACGTTCACGGCCCGACTACAGCCCTCAAGACTGCACCTTAGCAACCGATACACCGCCTCCAGTGGCTGTCACGATCTTGTGGAGCGCAACACCCGGCCACTAGGGCACTCGTCCTGCAAGCAATCTCCCAAGTAATGTATGCATCAGGGTCATATTTACCATCAAAAGGAGGTATTTTAAATTTAATCTTACTGAAAGCATCATTATTATTGTGTACCTCGCGTCGGTGGTGGCCACCCATACCTCTACGGGTGTGACGTAGGCGACGTCGATGATGAGTGTCTTGATCATCTCGTTCCGTATCAGCAGTGTAATCATCATCATAATTGCCATCCACTCGGTCTTCCTCCTTGTTTTCTTCCTTATGCTTCTCTTTGTCCATTGTGTGGAAAGCATCAAATCGCCTTAGGAGAGCAGCAAGGCTTTTGTCCACACTAGCAACGGATTCCTCCAAACTTGTGAGCTTGTTGTTTGTGGCAATCTGCGTAGCCTCCAACTGTCCCAGATTTTCATTTGTCACCTGTAAGTCGTTATCAAGTCCCTCTGTGTGCAGCTTCACTTTCCTTTCAAAATGTTGTATGATGCCCTTAGTGCGAGGTGTAAGTGGTGTTTCGTTACCATCATCTACCCCTGGCATGGTTCAAAGACAAAGACAACAAAAAGGCAAGTGAAGAAATAAAAGCCCTACAACTACTAGGATGTAGCTACAGCAAGTCGCTCACACTCAACCTGTAACACAAGTTCTTACCAATTCTTACCTTGCTTGACAGGAGGGGTCGTCTGCCAACAAGTGTACAACAATGGACGAAGTGTATCGGTGCTGCAGCACAAGACCTGTCAAGCTGTAGAGTATGTGGAGCTATAGGTGGGCTGAAACAAGGAACGAACTAGCACCACGTTAGTTATAAAAGCGAGCTGAATAAACGCTCAACGGTGGTACTGTGCTGGTCCTAGCCTAGACCGTGCTAGAGACGCGAGTCTGGACACAAAGGGAAAACACAGCACACCACTAGAAACAAAATGAGCAGCCCTACTGGAAACAAAAGGAACAACAATCTCCTTTTTTATTTTTTTTCTTTTTTCTTTCTTTCTTTCTTTTTTTTCTTTATTTTTTTTCTCTTTTCTTTTTTTTTGGGAACCTCAAAACCTGATTATATAAACAAAATAGTACAAAATATCACTTCACCACTCTCACCCTCTCACTAGAGTAAGGCGAAACCTCAAAATTCAATATATCTAGCACAAGTATGAAGTGCTATCTTTCCTTTTGGATCACGTTGATGGAAACGCAGAATAGACCAACAAGTGGCTGCACCTATTATCAAGATCTACTCAAATTCCAACCCACAATAGATTGGACGCAGTTGTGACTAGATGGTGACAAGAACTCAATACTCTAAAGGACTAAACTAAAACCAGCACTGGACACGACCGAAGCAAACACTCATTCAACCAGCCCTAACTAAGTAGTACTAGCCACGGCACAAAGGATTTTTAGGATTATGGAAAACAAATCTGCTATATTTTTTTGTCTTTTTTTGGACTATAGGAAAAACAAACACGAAGAATTGGAAATCTCTCACCGATAAACCTTGCTCTGATGCCAACTGATGTTAACCCACTAGGGTTTTCGCCTGATCTTTCGATGAGAGGCGCTGGATAACTCGATTAGTGAATGGAGATGACGTTCACGGCCCGACTACAGCCCTCAAGACCGCGCCTTAGCAACCGATACACCGCCTCCAATGGCTGTCACGATCTTGTGGAGCGCAACACCCGGACACTAGGGCACTCGTCCTGCAAGCAATCGAAGAACCAGCAAGAACAAGTAGAACAAGTACTAAATTAATAGATGTAAATGAAGGTTTCAAACTCAATCTCTAATGAAGTGGGGTTTCGAAAACAAGAAGACGGGCGGCTGGATCAGCACGCGCGTTTACAAGCAAGTAGCGAAGGCTAAACTTTATCTAATCAAAACCCAGTTGTTCATGGCGGCTCTAGATGTAAATAAATAGAGGGGAGGACGACCAAAGGGGTGCTAGAGTCGTCCTCCAACCCTAGGACGCGTCCCTAATGGACTCAACTTGATACATGGGCCATTGGTCCAAAATAGGGTGACGCAGCACCAAAACAGAAAAAGGTGTCGGCACGAAAACAAGGACTGCGCCCGACTCATAAGCTGCATAGATATGTGGTTGGACCCATTGGAAAATAGACTTCATGAGCTTTCCAACAAGCATAGGAACGTCCCAGTTGGAGTCCATATGACGCCGTGGTGATCCATACAAGTTAGAGTTATTTTCCAGTCCGAATCCAACTCCCAAAACGTGTTGGGTTTGGACTCTTTGTTTCCTTGCTTTAGAAGCGACGTGGTAACTTGATAGAGGATGTTGTGGAGGCTTGGACCTGATCTCCAATCACCTTTGTTAAGTTATCACTCTTCCCATATGCAATCAGCCCTTGAAGTTGGTGTTGCCTCAAATTCTGAATGCAGTTGAACCTTCCCTTGCTGATCTTGTCCATTATTCCTGAGCAACACGAAAGTGCACGTGTCTCCATTATCTAAATATGATTGACAAGAGTTTAAAACTGAACTTACTTGAAGGTTGAGTTGACGGGCACGAGCACGAGTAAGAGGACCAGCTATAGGTTGTGTCGGAGAGGATGTAGGACCAGGACCAGCTATAGGTTGTGTCGGAGAGGATGTAGGACCAGGACCAGCTATAGGTTGTGTCGGAGAGGATGTATCGCTGGTGTTGATGTCCTCATCACTACGTCGACGACATCGTCGTCAAGTCAAAGCAACGGGGAGACCTGATTCAGGACCTCGAGATCGCTTTCAGTTGCTTACGCGCCAACCAGATCAAGCTCTACCCCAAGAAGTGCGTTTTCGGCGTGCCTCGAGGCATGCTCCTGGGTTACATCGTTTCCCAGCGCGGCATCGAGGCTAATCTTGAGAAAGTCTCGGCCATCACGAGAATGGGGCCAATCCGAGACGTCAAGGGCATGTAGAGAGTCACGGGATGCTTAGCGGCGCTGAGTCGTTTTATCTCAAGGTTGGGAGAAAAGGCGTTGCCGCTGTATCGACTCCTGAAGAAAGTTGAGCGTTTCTCTTGGACCCCCGAGGCCGAGGAAGCCCTCGATAACTTGAAGAAAACACTGACCTCTGCCCCGGTCTTTGTTCCACCCCAACCCGCAGAACCTCTACTTCTGTACGTCGCCTCGACGACCCAGGTCGTCAGTGCGGCGGTAGTGGTCGAGAGGCAGGAGGAGGGGCATGCGCTGCCAGTCCAGAGGCCAGTCTATTTCGTCAGCGAGGTGCTCTCAGAGATCAAAGCACGATACCCACAGATCCAGAAGTTAATCTACGCCGTGATCCTTGCCCGACACAAGCTGCAACATTACTTTCTCGGCCACCCTATCACGGTGGTCTCGTCCTTCCCCTTGGGTGAGATCATCCAGAGTCGAGAGGCCACGGGAAGAATCGCTAAGTGGTCGGTCGAGCTCATGAGTGAGACCCTCACTTACGCGCCCCACAAAGCTATCAAGTCACAAGTCCTGGTGGATTTCGTCGCGGAATGGACGGACTCACAGCTCCCGCCGGCTCAAGTTCAGGCAGAGCTGTGGACGATGTATTTCGACGGGTCTCTCATGAAGACGGGAGGTGGGGCGGGCCTGCTATTCATCTCGCCCCTAGGCGTTCACATGAGGTATGTCATCAGGATACATTTTGCCGCATCCAACAACATCGCAGAGTACGAGGCCCTTATCAACGGTCTGAAGATCGCCATTGAGCTAGGAGTCCGACGCCTCAACGTTCGAGGCGACTCCCAGCTCGTCATCGACCAAGTGATGAAAGCCTCGAACTGCCACGACCCGAAAATGGAGGCATACTGCAAGGAGGTCCGACGGCTCGAGGATAAGTTCCACGGCCTCGAGCTCGTCCGCATCGCCGGATGCTACAATGAGGCGGCCGACGAACTCGCTAAGATCGCGTCGACTCGAGGCACGGTCCCACCTGACGCATTCTCGAGAGATCTACACGAGCCATCCGTCGACTTGGGCTCGGGGGCTGGTGTCGAAGCCACTCCTACCCAGCAAACCGACACCGTCGAAGCACTGCTAATGGTAGCCGAGGTAATGGAGGTGGAACAGTGGCCCAGTCGACCGTTTGACTGGTGCACGCCGTTCCTCGATTGCCTAATTCGCTGCAAGCTACCAGAAGATCGATCCGAGGCCCGCCATATCGCTCGACGGGCCAAATCATATGTAATCTACGGCGAAGCCCAACAGGGATCCTGCAGCGTTGCATCACCATAGAAGAAGGCCGAAAACTCCTCGAGGATCTACACTCGGGGGCTTGTGGCCACCACGCTGCTCCACGGACCCTCGTAGGGAACGCTTTCCGACAAGGCTTCTACTGGCCAACGGCCGTATCTGACGCCATCGAGCTCGTGCGCTCGTGCCATGGGTGCCAGTTCTACGCCAAGCAGACGCATCTGCCCGCCCATGCTCTCCAGATGATCCCCATCACGTGGCCGTTTGCGGTGTGGGGGCTCGACCTAGTAGGACCTCTACAGAAAGCATCAGGGGGGTACACCCATTTGTTGGTGGCCATCGACAAATTTTCCAAATAGATCGAGGCTCAACCCATCACAAACATCCGCTCCGAGCAAGCCGTCCTTTTCTTCACTGACATCATCCACCGGTTCGGGATTCCCAACGTCATCATCACCGACAACGGCACTCAGTTCACCGGCAAAAAGTTCTTGGACTTCTACGATCGGCATCACATCCGTGTGAACTGGTCTACAGTGGCCCACCCTCGAACTAACGGCCAGGTCGAGCGTGCCAACGGCATGATTTTGCAGGGGCTCAAACCGAGGATATACAACCGCTTGAAGAAATTCGGCAAGAAATGGGTCGAGGAGCTTTCTTCGGTCCTATGGAGCTTAAGAACAATGCCAAGCAGGGCCACAAAATACACCCCATTCTTCATGGTCTATGTCTCTGAGGCCGTGCTCCCGACGGACCTCGAGTATGGGTCCCCTCGACTCAAAGCATACAACGAGCAATCAAATAAAGAAACTCGAGAGAATGCGGTCGGCCAACTCGAGGATGCTTGAGACATGGCCCTCCTCAACTCCGGCAGATACCAGCAGAAGCTTCGACGCTACCACGACAAGCACGTGCGCAAGAGAGATGTGAACGTGGGCGACCTCGTCCTACGGCGGCGGCAAAGCAATCAAGGACGCCACAAGCTGACTCCACCTTGGGAGGGCCCATACGTAGTGGCCAAGGTCTTGAAGCCGGGGACATACAAGCTAGCAGACGAAAAAGGGGCGATCTTCACCAACGCGTGGAACATCGAACAACTACGTCGATTCTACCCCTAGAATTTCAAAGCTTTATGTTCCCATGTACTTTCTGTACCAAGGCCTTATGAATGAACGCATAAATGAAAAAGATCTTTCCCTCGAGTAATTTACCTTTTTTCGCTGGTCAAAATTTCAACGTTAGAATGGAGTACCAACTATGACCCATCATAGTCGATACCCCCTCGGTGGCTAGCAGGGGGGTCCCCCCCAAATGTCGAAAAAACCAGGAAATTCTCTCGTTCCTATCAGTAAATCTCACGCGGTCGAGTAGTGGAGGCACCTCGAGCCCCTTAAGGGCCGAGGGACAATGAGCCTAAGGACTCCTACGCCTCTGGGCTACGGTACCTTTACTCGCTTCCTCACCCTCAAGGTAATCAAGGTCGCCTTAACAAAAGACCAAATGGGAACTACAGATACAGGCAGAAAAAGAATCTTGAGCGGAAAGATAGATAAACATTCAGAAATCTTACAACCACTTAAAGACACAGTATTACTTAAGACAGATTAGCAAAGTACCATACAAGGGGCCTCAGCACCTAGAGTAGGTTCGCAGGCCTCAGTCCGTGTCTTGGCCCTCACCATCCTCGCCCGCGCCTGAGCTAATCTTAGGGGGAAGCACTTCTGGCTCGAACAACTTGGCCAACCTATCCCCAGGGACCTCTGCGTCGTCGATCAAGGCGTGGAGCCTCTCCTTGTTCTCCGCGTCAGTCTTGGAGATGTTGGTGACGAAGCCGTGGGACACCACCTCCATATCGTATGAAAAGCTTGAGCAGACTACCGCCATTGCCCGCTTCACTCCGATATGAAGAGCGTCCCGCACTCGATCCCTCAGCATCGCGCCTAGGTAGCACAGCTGATCGACCAGTGCGTCGCCTCGAGCTTCCTCCCTAGACTCGTCCATGAGCTCGACCTCCCATGAGGTCGAGAGATCGCTTATTGTCGTTCGCAGCCGATGGTTCAAAGCGACCTCCCCCTCGAGCTGGACCTTGGCGGAGCGAGCCTCGACTTGGGCGGCAAGCAGCTCATCTTTAAGCCCTACAAGGACCGACATGGAGAAATTAGATAACACAAAGCACACCTCGAAAAGAAAACTCGACAACAGAAACGTACCGCGAATCCT
Organism: Sorghum bicolor; assembly: GCF_000003195.3. Lineage (NCBI taxonomy): Eukaryota > Viridiplantae > Streptophyta > Magnoliopsida > Poales > Poaceae > Sorghum > Sorghum bicolor. The sequence continues at coordinate 29,323,815 of NC_012877.2, forward strand.
CTCCGCCAGAGCCGTGTTCTCGCCAACCAAGTTGGTGTTGGCCCTCTCGATCTTCTTGTGTTGGAGCGCACCAGCTCGGTGTTGGCGACGCGCAGATCCTCGATCACCTTGCCGGCTTGCACGATGGCCCCATCTTTTTCCAACAGCGCTCTCTTCAGATGATTGATGTCGTCAGAGAGGCTGCGGGATCGAGCCTCAGCCAGAGAAGCCTCCCTCTCCTTCTTCTCCTCCTCAAGCGCCAAAAGCTCTTTGTAGGCCTTGAGGAGCTTCTCCTGCGACTCCAGGAGTTTGTCCTTGAGAATGGGGAGTTGCTCCCAGCCGCCTCTCGTGGCGTGGATGAAGCTCGATTTAATGCAGGAAGTCTCTTTCAGGTCCTACGGGCCGACGATTGAGCAGTTAGAGCACAAAATCAAATGTTCTATAAGGATTAAGGACTGAAAAAACACTTACAATAGGCCGGTCCGAGCCCGTTGTTAACAACATCGGACAGGAGCCCCACCGTATGATTCATCTAGAGGCGAAGCTCCTCAACGTGCTCCCACTTTTTGACCTCCTTCCGGTCGTCTAAGAAAATGTTAGGTTCGGACGGATCGGTGGAAGCCCGGATGTGGATCCGGTCGGGACACCAGTTCTCCATCTCCTGGTCGGCGCGCGCCTTGACGCCTCGGATGAGCTCCTCGACGGTCTCGAGCGACCCCCCGTAGCGCAGGAACAAGTCGACGAGGGAGGGGAACCGCCCGTCGTCATCCACCATCTTCCAAGTCCCGGTCTCGCTGCCGCCACCGCCGCCCGACGTCCCGATCTCGTCTTCCTCGGCGGGGACGCGGTCCTCCCACGAGGCACGAGCAGTTCCTCTAACTGCTAGCCCCTCTGCCGCTGCTGCTCCTGGAGCTCCTACAGCTCCTGTTGACGGTCCTGCTCCAGCAGCTCCTCGAGCTGGGGACCTGCTGGCGGCTGCCCCTCCTCTCCTCCTTTCGGCTGCAGCTCCTGCTCCTCCTGCGGCTGTTGCCGCGTCTCCTCTTCATGCTCCTCTTCCTCCTTTTTCCTCTGTTCCTCGACGGAGCGAAGCCCGGCAAGCCAGGGCGTCCGCTTCGCGACGTGGGAAGTCTCGACCCCCTCGTCCATAGGACGGGCGTCCTTCGAAGACCTATCGCCGCCGGACCCATCACTTATAGTGATAGGATCCCCCTCGACCCCAGATCGGGGAGGCTCGGGGGCTCCCTCCTGCTCCTGGGAGTGAGGTGCCTCGACCCGCGTCGGCGACGGTGGGGCAGACTCACCTACCAGGGGACGGGGTGGGGCACTCTCGACACCGGTCGGCGGTCGGGGGTCGGAGGAGCCTATAAAACACAAAAAAACAATGGTCAGTCGTCACGATGATCGACGTAAGAACAACACAACTGCCATAACAACGGGAATGAGCCGCTAACCTGAATTTTTGGAGGCCGCTCCCACTTTAAGCCTTTTGGCCATCGATGGCTGGGCCTGCTCGAGCGTCCGTTTCAACCTGAAGAAAGAAAAATGGGCATGAGAGAGGCCGTTACACGAGAAAACACAAAGACATAGGAAGATGAGAATCATAGCATCGAAGACCTTATCCCATAGGGAGAACGGCCCGCCTGTCGGTACCTCGACCAGTAGGCCTCAAACCGCCCCGCGTCGAGGCTCCAGGCCCCTCACAGACGAGCGCAGACCTCGGTTCAGCATCTCCCGCCTGGCGAGCGCCAGGGCTAGCGCTCCTGCGGCCTATTTCCTCATTGTCAGAGGCCGCGGCACGGCCACGGGTCAATGGCCCCATCACCTGGGGCTTAGCCCGGTCGCCCGCCTTTGACGCAGGGGGAGGTTGGGGGCGCGGGACGGCCCGACTTTGCGCATGCGTGGGAGGGGTGTCAGCACGGGAGCGGCGAGAGGACGACTCCCTCTGTTGCCTCTCAAGAGACCCACTTGGCCCCTCCTTTGGTGCTCCCATCCGCGGGGCGTCGGCGTCGCCTCAAGGCGGGCCCTCGAGGATCCGGTCGAGGCGAGACGCCATCCCCTCGGAGTCGTCGCTGTCGTCGTCGCCATCGCTGCCATCATCCTCGTCGGGGGACTCTTCCTCAGGCTCCCCCCTCTGTCTAGACTTCGATCGGCGTATCTCCAGCGCTTGGCGCTCGAGGCTCTTCTTCTTCTCATTCTTCTTTTTTAAGTCCATCGTAGACTTCTGCTTTTCCGCAGACTCTCGCCGCTTGTCACGGTCGACCTCATCCTCCTTCACTAGAGGCCTCGAGGATCGAAGATCAATCGATCCCTGCGTAACCAAAGACAAACTTTAAGAAGGATCGAAGAAAATCCAGAATCTAAGCCATAAGCGGAAGGGGAACTCACCAAGTCGATCGATCCCTCATCAGGCCTCATAGGGAAGCCATTAACATGTTCCGGCTGGAAGTCGCCGGCGACAGCCGCCCTGACCCGGGCCGCGACCTCATCATCCGCCGGAGCCTCGTTGGACATCCGACACGCCTCGAGATCCCGGGACGAAACGCCGGGACCCATCTCGTCCATCCTCAACGGCCGAGACATCAACGGGAGAACCCTCCGATGATGGACGGCCGAGAGGACGAGAGCGACGGTAAGGCCTTCCTCGCATAGTCTCTTCAAGGCATCGAGGAGGGGGTCGAGCCGCGATTGGTGGACTTGGACGACGCCGTACGTCCAGTGGGCTTGGCTCCAAGATCAAACAGCCGGTGTAGACACGAAGGAGGTCGTCGTCGTTCCGCAAGTAGAACCACTGGGAGTCCCATCCGGCGTGGTTCGAGGTCAATCCCACCGGGATTAGAACTATCTCCAAACAGACAGAACCAAGATTCCACATGAGCCTCTTCACCAAGGAGTACCATCGCGTGCGTCCAAAATAGTTTTCTTAGCCTATGGTGCATTAGGCACAAACCGTGTACCTATCTTGCACCGAAACTAACACTATCTACAAAGAGGCTGAAGTGAGATTCTATATGAAATACACCTATCTTGCATCAAGAATAGCACTATCTCCAAACAGATCGAACCGACCTTCCACTTGAGGCTCTTCACCTAGGATTATCATCGGGTGCTTCCATAATGGTTTCTGAGCCTATGGTGCATTGTGTGCAAACCATGCACCAATCTTGCACCTAAACTAACACTGTCTCTAAACAGATTGAAGCGAGATTCCATATGACACACATGATCTAGGAGTTCTATCGGGTGCGTCCAAATTGATTTATGAGAATATGGTATGTTCCACGCAAACCGTACAGCTATCTTTCATCAAGATTAGCACTATCTCCAAACAGACCGAACCGAGCTTTCACTTGAGCCTCTTCACCTAGGAGTACCATCGGCAACTTCCACAACGATTTCTGAGCCTATGGTGCACTGGGCAACTATCTTGCACCGAACTAATACTATCTCCAACTGGACCGAAGCGAGATTCCATATGATACACTTCATCTAGTAGTTCCATCAGGTGCATCTACAGTTCCATCGGGTGTGTTCAAATTGATTTTTGAGCATATGGTATGTTCCATGCAAACCGTGCACCTATCTTGCATCAAGATTAGAACTATCTCCAAACAGACAGAACCAAAATTCCACATGAGCCTCTTCACCAAGGAGTACCATCGCGTGCGTCCAAAATAGTTTCTTAGCCAATGGTGCATTAGGCACAAACCGTGTACCTATCTTGCACCGAAACTAACACTATCTACAAAGAGGCTGAAGTGAGATTCTATATGAAATACGTCATCTAGGAGTTCTATTGGGTGCTTCCAAATATATTTCTAAGCATATGGTACGTTTGATGCAATTCGTGCACCTATCTTGCATCAAGATTAGCACTATGTCCAAACAAAGCAAACATAGCTTCCACTTGAGCCCCTTTACCTAGGAGTATCATCGGGTGCATCCAAAATGGTTTCTTAGTCTATGATGCATTAGGCGCAAACTGTGTACCTATCTTGCACCAAAACTAACTCTGTCTCCAAACAGACCAAAGCGAGATTCTATATGACACGTCATCTAGGAGTTCTATTGGGATGCGTCTAAATGGATTTCTTAGCATACGGTATGTTCCATGCAAACCGTGCACCTATCATGCATCAAGAATAGCACTATCTCCAAACAGATCGAACCGACCTTCCACTTGAGCCTCTTCACCTAGGATTATCATCGGGTGCTTCCATAATGGTTTCTGAGCCTATGGTGCATTATGCGCAAACCATGCACCAATCTTGCACCTAAACTAACACTGTCTCTAAACAGATTGAAGCGAGATTCCATATGACACACATGATCTAGGAGTTCTATCGGGTGCGTCCAAATTGATTTATGAGAATATGGTATGTTGCACGCAAACCGTACACCTATCTTTCATCAAGATTAGCACTATCTCCAAACAGACCGAACCGAGCTTTCACTTGAGCCTCTTCACCTACGAGTACCATCGGCAACTTCCACAACGATTTCTGAGCCTATGGTGCACTGGGCAACTATCTTGCACCGAAACTAATACTATCTCCAACTGGACCGAAGCGAGATTCCATATGATACACTTCATCTAGTAGTTCCATCAGGTGCATCTACAGTTCCATCGGGTGTTTTCAAATTGATTTTTGAGCATATGGTATGTTCCATGCAAACCGTGCACCTATCTTGCATCAAGATTAGAACTATCTCCAAACAGACAGAACCAAAATTCCACATGAGCCTCTTCACCAAGGAGTACCATCGCGTGCGTCCAAAATAGTTTCTTAGCCTATGGTGCATTAGGCACAAACCGTGTACCTATCTTGCACCGAAACTAACACTATCTACAAAGAGGCTGAAGTGAGATTCTATATGAAATACGTCATCTAGGAGTTCTATTGGGTGCTTCCAAATATATTTCTAAGCATATGGTACGTTTGATGCAATTCGTGCACCTATCTTGCATCAAGATTAGCACTATGTCCAAACAAAGCAAACATAGCTTCCACTTGAGCCCCTTTACCTAGGAGTATCATCGGGTGCATCCAAAATGGTTTCTTAGTCTATGATGCATTAGGCGCAAACTGTGTACCTATCTTGCACCAAAACTAACTCTGTCTCCAAACAGACCAAAGCGAGATTCTATATGACACGTCATCTAGGAGTTCTATTGGGATGCGTCTAAATGGATTTCTTAGCATACGGTATGTTCCATGCAAACCGTGCACCTATCATGCATCAAGAATAGCACTATCTCCAAACAGATCGAACCGACCTTCCACTGGAGCCTCTTCACCTAGGATTATCATCGGGTGCTTCCATAATGGTTTCTGAGCCTATGGTGCATTATGCGCAAACCATGCACCAATCTTGCACCTAAACTAACACTGTCTCTAAACAGATTGAAGCGAGATTCCATATGATACACATGATCTAGGAGTTCTATCGGGTGTGTCCAAATTGATTTATGAGAATATGGTATGTTCCACGCAAACCGTACACCTATCTTTCATCAAGATTAGCACTATCTCCAAACAGACCGAACCGAGCTTTCACGTGAGCCTCTTCACCTACGAGTACCATCGGCAACTTCCACAACGATTTCTGAGCCTATGGTGCACTGGGCAACTATCTTGCACCGAAACTAATACTATCTCCAACTGGACCGAAGCGAGATTCCACATGATACACTTCATCTAGTAGTTCCATCAGGTGCATCTACAGTTCCATCGGGTGTTTTCAAATTGATTTTTGAGCATATGGTATGTTCCATGCAAACCGTGCACCTATCTTGCATCAAGATTAGAACTATCTCCAAACAGACAGAACCAAAATTCCACATGAGCCTCTTCACCAAGGAGTACCATCGCGTGCGTCCAAAATAGTTTCTTAGCCTATGGTGCATTAGGCACAAACCGTGTACCTATCTTGCACCGAAACTAACACTATCTACAAAGAGGCTGAAGTGAGATTCTATATGAAATACGTCATCTAGGAGTTCTATTGGGTGCTTCCAAATATATTTCTAAGCATATGGTACGTTTGATGCAATTCGTGCACCTATCTTGCATCAAGATTAGCACTATGTCCAAACAAAGCAAACATAGCTTCCACTTGAGCCCCTTTACCTAGGAGTATCATCGGGTGCATCCAAAATGGTTTCTTAGTCTATGATGCATTAGGCGCAAACTGTGTACCTATCTTGCACCAAAACTAACTCTGTCTCCAAACAGACCAAAGCGAGATTCTATATGACACGTCATCTAGGAGTTCTATTGGGATGCGTCTAAATGGATTTCTTAGCATACGGTATGTTCCATGCAAACCGTGCACCTATCTTGCATCAAGAATAGCACTATCTCCAAACAGATCGAACCGACCTTCCACTTGAGCCTCTTCACCTAGGATTATCATCGGGTGCTTCCATAATGGTTTCTGAGCCTATGGTGCATTATGTGCAAACCATCCACCAATCTTGCACCTAAACTAACACTGTCTCTAAACAGATTGAAGCGAGATTCCATATGACACACATGATCTAGGAGTTCTATCGGGTGCGTCCAAATTGATTTATGAGAATATGGTATGTTCCACGCAAACCGTACACCTATCTTTCATCAAGATTAGCACTATCTCCAAACAGACCGAACCGAGCTTTCACTTGAGCCTCTTCACCTACGAGTACCATCGGCAACTTCCACAATGATTTCTGAGCCTTTGGTGCACTGGGCAACTATCTTGCACCGAAACTAATACTATCTCCAACTGGACCGAAGCGAGATTCCATATGATACACTTCATCTAGTAGTTCCATCAGGTGCATCTACAGTTCCATCAGGTGTTTTCAAATTGATTTTTGAGCATATGGTATGTTCCATGCAAACCGTGCACCTATCTTGCATCAAGATTAGAACTATCTCCAAACAGACAGAACCAAAATTCCACATGAGCCTCTTCACCAAGGAGTACCATCGCGTGCGTCCAAAATAGTTTCTTAGCCTATGGTGCATTAGGCACAAACCGTGTACCTATCTTGCACCGAAACTAACACTATCTACAAAGAGGCCGAAGTGAGATTCTATATGAAATACGTCATCTAGGAGTTCTATTGGGTGCTTCCAAATATATTTCTAAGCATATGGTACGTTTGATGCAATTCGTGCACCTATCTTGCATCAAGATTAGCACTATGTCCAAACAAAGCAAACATAGCTTCCACTTGAGCCCCTTTACCTATGAGTATCATCGGGTGCATCCAAAATGGTTTCTTAGTCTATGATGCATTAGGCGCAAACTGTGTACCTATCTTGCACCAAAACTAACTCTGTCTCCAAACAGACCAAAGCGAGATTCTATATGACACGTCATCTAGGAGTTCTATTGGGATGCGTCTAAATGGATTTCTTAGCATACGGTATGTTCCATGCAAACCGTGCACCTATCATGCATCAAGAATAGCACTATCTCCAAACAGATCGAACCGACCTTCCACTGGAGCCTCTTCAGCTAGGATTATCATCGGGTGCTTCCATAATGGTTTCTGAGCCTATGGTGCATTATGTGCAAACCATCCACCAATCTTGCACCTAAACTAACACTGTCTCTAAACAGATTGAAGCGAGATTCCATATGACACACATGATCTAGGAGTTCTATCGGGTGTGTCCAAATTGATTTATGAGAATATGGTATGTTCCACGCAAACCGTACACCTATCTTTCATCAAGATTAGCACTATCTCCAAACAGACCGAACCAAGCTTTCACGTGAGCCTCTTCACCTACGAGTACCATCGGCAACTTCCACAACGATTTCTGAGCCTATGGTGCACTGGGCAACTATCTTGCACCGAAACTAATACTATCTCCAACTGGACCGAAGCGAGATTCCACATGATACACTTCATCTAGTAGTTCCATCAGGTGCATCTACAGTTCCATCGGGTGTTTTCAAATTGATTTTTGAGCATATGGTATGTTCCATGCAAACCGTGCACCTATCTTGCATCAAGATTAGAACTATCTCCAAACAGACAGAACCAAAATTCCACATGAGCCTCTTCACCAAGGAGTACCATCGCGTGCGTCCAAAATAGTTTCTTAGCCTATGGTGCATTAGGCACAAACCGTGTACCTATCTTGCACCGAAACTAACACTATCTACAAAGAGGCCGAAGTGAGATTCTATATGAAATACGTCATCTAGGAGTTCTATTGGGTGCTTCCAAATATATTTCTAAGCATATGGTACGTTTGATGCAATTCGTGCACCTATCTTGCATCAAGATTAGCACTATGTCCAAACAAAGCAAACATAGCTTCCACTTGAGCCCCTTTACCTATGAGTATCATCGGGTGCATCCAAAATGGTTTCTTAGTCTATGATGCATTAGGCGCAAACTGTGTACCTATCTTGCACCAAAACTAACTCTGTCTCCAAACAGACCAAAGCGAGATTCTATATGACACGTCATCTAGGAGTTCTATTGGGATGCGTCTAAATGGATTTCTTAGCATACGGTATGTTCCATGCAAACCGTGCACCTATCTTGCATCAAGAATAGCACTATCTCCAAACAGATCGAACCGACCTTCCACTGGAGCCTCTTCAGCTAGGATTATCATCGGGTGCTTCCATAATGGTTTCTGAGCCTATGGTGCATTATGTGCAAACCATCCACCAATCTTGCACCTAAACTAACACTGTCTCTAAACAGATTGAAGCGAGATTCCATATGACACACATGATCTAGGAGTTCTATCGGGTGCGTCCAAATTGATTTATGAGAATATGGTATGTTCCACGCAAACCGTACACCTATCTTTCATCAAGATTAGCACTATCTCCAAACAGACCGAACCGAGCTTTCACTTGAGCCTCTTCACCTACGAGTACCATCGGCAACTTCCACAACGATTTCTGAGCCTATGGTGCACTGGGCAACTATCTTGCACCGAAACTAATACTATCTCCAACTGGACCGAAGCGAGATTCCATATGATACACTTCATCTAGTAGTTCCATCAGGTGCATCTACAGTTCCATCGGGTGTTTTCAAATTGATTTTTGAGCATATGGTATGTTCCATGCAAACCGTGCACCTATCTTGCATCAAGATTAGAACTATCTCCAAACAGACAGAACCAAAATTCCACATGAGCCTCTTCACCAAGGAGTACCATCGCGTGCGTCCAAAATAGTTTCTTAGCCTATGGTGCATTAGGCACAAACCGTGTACCTATCTTGCACCGAAACTAACACTATCTACAAAGAGGCTGAAGTGAGATTCTATATGAAATACGTCATCTAGGAGTTCTATTGGGTGCTTCCAAATATATTTCTAAGCATATGGTACGTTTGATGCAATTCGTGCACCTATCTTGCATCAAGATTAGCAATATGTCCAAACAAAGCAAACATAGCTTCCACTTGAGCCCCTTTACCTAGGAGTATCATCGGGTGCATCCAAAATGGTTTCTTAGCCTATGATGCATTAGGCGCAAACTGTGTACCTATCTTGCACCAAAACAAACTCTGTCTCCAAACAGACCAAAGCGAGATTCTATATGACACGTCATCTAGGAGTTCTATTGGGATGCGTCTAAATGGATTTCTTAGCATATGGTATGTTCCATGCAAACCGTGCACCTATCTTGCATCAAGAATAGCACTATCTCCAAACAGATCGAACCGACCTTCCACTGGAGCCTCTTCAGCTAGGATTATCATCGGGTGCTTCCATAATGGTTTCTGAGCCTATGGTGCATTATGCACAAACCATGCACCAATTTTGCACCTAAACTAACACTGTCTCTAAACAGATTGAAGCGAGATTCCATATGACACACATGATCTAGGAGTTCTATCGGGTGCGTCCAGATTGATTTATGAGAATATGGTATGTTCCACGCAAACCGTACACCTATCTTTCATCAAGATTAGCACTATCTCCAAACAGACCGAACCGAGCTTTCACTTGAGCCTCTTCACCTACGAGTACCATCGGCAACTTCCACAACGATTTCTGAGCCTATGGTGCACTGGGCAACTATCTTGCACCGAAACTAATACTATCTCCAACTGGACCGAAGCGAGATTCCATATGATACACTTCATCTAGTAGTTCCATCAGGTGCATCTACAGTTCCATCGGGTGTGTTCAAATTGATTTTTGAGCATATGGTATGTTCCATGCAAACCGTGCACCTATCTTGCATCAAGATTAGAACTATCTCCAAACAGACAGAACCAAAATTCCACATGAGCCTCTTCACCAAGGAGTACCATCGCGTGCGTCCAAAATAGTTTCTTAGCCTATGGTGCATTAGGCACAAACCGTGTACCTATCTTGCACCGAAACTAACACTATCTACAAAGAGGCTGAAGTGAGATTCTATATGAAATACGTCATCTAGGAGTTCTATTGGGTGCTTCCAAATATATTTCTAAGCATATGGTACGTTTGATGCAATTCGTGCACCTATCTTGCATCAAGATTAGCAATATGTCCAAAAAAAGCAAACATAGCTTCCACTTGAGCCCCTTTACCTAGGAGTATCATCGGGTGCATCCAAAATGGTTTCTTAGTCTATAATGCATTAGGCGCAAGCTGTGTACCTATCTTGCACCAAAACTAACTCTGTCTCCAAACAGACCAAAGCGAGATTCTATATGACACGTCATCTAGGAGTTCTATTGGGATGCGTCTAAATGGATTTCTTAGCATACGGTATGTTCCATGCAAACCGTGCACCTATCATGCATCAAGAATAGCACTATCTCCAAACAGATCGAACCGACCTTCCACTTGAGCCTCTTCACCTAGGATTATCATCGGGTGCTTCCATAATGGTTTCTGAGCCTATGGTGCATTATGCGCAAACCATGCACCAATCTTGCACCTAAACTAACACTGTCTCTAAACAGATTGAAGCGAGATTCCATATGACACACATGATCTAGGAGTTCTATCGGGTGCGTCCAAATTGATTTATGAGAATATGGTATGTTGCACGCAAACCGTACACCTATCTTTCATCAAGATTAGCACTATCTCCAAACAGACCGAACCGAGCTTTCACTTGAGCCTCTTCACCTACGAGTACCATCGGCAACTTCCACAACGATTTCTGAGCCTATGGTGCACTGGGCAACTATCTTGCACCGAAACTAATACTATCTCCAACTGGACCGAAGCGAGATTCCATATGATACACTTCATCTAGTAGTTCCATCAGGTGCATCTACAGTTCCATCGGGTGTGTTCAAATTGATTTTTGAGCATATGGTATGTTCCATGCAAACCGTGCACCTATCTTGCATCAAGATTAGAACTATCTCCAAACAGACAGAACCAAGATTCCACATGAGCCTCTTCACCAAGGAGTACCATCGCGTGCGTCCAAAATAGTTTCTTAGCCTATGGTGCATTAGGCACAAACCGTGTACCTATCTTGCACCGAAACTAACACTATCTACAAAGAGGCTGAAGTGAGATTCTATATGAAATACGTCATCTAGGAGTTCTATTGGGTGCTTCCAAATATATTTCTAAGCATATGGTACGTTTGATGCAATTCGTGCACCTATCTTGCATCAAGATTAGCACTATGTCCAAACAAAGCAAACATAGCTTCCACTTGAGCCCCTTTACCTAGGAGTATCATCGGGTGCATCCAAAATGGTTTCTTAGTCTATGATGCATTAGGCGCAAACTGTGTACCTATCTTGCACCAAAACTAACTCTGTCTCCAAACAGACCAAAGCGAGATTCTATATGACACGTCATCTAGGAGTTCTATTGGGATGCGTCTAAATGGATTTCTTAGCATACGGTATGTTCCATGCAAACCGTGCACCTATCTTGCATCAAGAATAGCACTATCTCCAAACAGATCGAACCGACCTTCCACTTGAGCCTCTTCACCTAGGATTATCATCCGGTGCTTCCATAATGGTTTCTGAGCCTATGGTGCATTATGTGCAAACCATCCACCAATCTTGCACCTAAACTAACACTGTCTCTAAACAGATTGAAGCGAGATTCCATATGACACACATGATCTAGGAGTTCTATCGGGTGCGTCCAAATTGATTTATGAGAATATGGTATGTTCCACGCAAACCGTACACCTATCTTTCATCAAGATTAGCACTATCTCCAAACAGACCGAACCGAGCTTTCACTTGAGCCTCTTCACCTACGAGTACCATCGGCAACTTCCACAACGATTTCTGAGCCTATGGTGCACTGGGCAACTATCTTGCACCGAAACTAATACTATCTCCAACTGGACCGAAGCGAGATTCCATATGATACACTTCATCTAGTAGTTCCATCAGGTGCATCTACAGTTCCATCGGGTGTTTTCAAATTGATTTTTGAGCATATGGTATGTTCCATGCAAACCGTGCACCTATCTTGCATCAAGATTAGAACTATCTCCAAACAGACAGAACCAAAATTCCACATGAGCCTCTTCACCAAGGAGTACCATCGCGTGCGTCCAAAATAGTTTCTTAGCCTATGGTGCATTAGGCACAAACCGTGTACCTATCTTGCACCGAAACTAACACTATCCACAAAGAGGCTGAAGTGAGATTCTATATGAAATACGTCATCTAGGAGTTCTATTGGGTGCTTCCAAATATATTTCTAAGCATATGGTACGTTTGATGCAATTCGTGCACCTATCTTGCATCAAGATTAGCACTATGTCCAAACAAAGCAAACATAGCTTCCACTTGAGCCCCTTTACCTAGGAGTATCATCGGGTGCATCCAAAATGGTTTCTTAGTCTATGATGCATTAGGCGCAAACTGTGTACCTATCTTGCACCAAAACTAACTCTGTCTCCAAACAGACCAAAGCGAGATTCTATATGACACGTCATCTAGGAGTTCTATTGGGATGCGTCTAAATGGATTTCTTAGCATACGGTATGTTCCATGCAAACCGTGCACCTATCATGCATCAAGAATAGCACTATCTCCAAACAGATCGAACCGACCTTCCACTGGAGCCTCTTCACCTAGGATTATCATCGGGTGCTTCCATAATGGTTTCTGAGCCTATGGTGCATTATGCGCAAACCATGCACCAATCTTGCACCTAAACTAACACTGTCTCTAAACAGATTGAAGCGAGATTCCATATGATACACATGATC